>NW_028297171.1:5356057-5656057 GCF_055798465.1 Pogonomyrmex barbatus | reverse complement strand
CGAATCATACAAATTTAACTCCTACCTGACGAGACGGATTTCAGAAGAGATTGCAGAAAGGTGCGATGTACACGTCTCATTGAACAAACAATAATGTCCTAAATAAATTGTCATTATTAAGAGTGCATCGCGGTTTTATTGCAGAAAATTCTATCTTTACGCGTGTCTTTCATCTGATCTACAGCGATCATCACTCGCGATCAGACGATGTAATTCTCATCCTTGCACCGTAAGAAATTCTCTTTCGTCCCCATCCTTCCTTTCTCTACTCTTACTTTTTATTCTAAAGTTTTATATACTTCATATTTCTCATTCTTATATTAAATTTATATCTAAAAGCGTAATTTTTATTATTTAAAAAAATCAATTATTTGGAGACGATCCATATTAAGCCGATGCAATTAGGGTTTGATTTTTTTTTTTCATTTATCACTTTCTTCTATCATTTATTTCACTTACGTTCGGTCCTAGAGCATGTAATCATTTCCTGCTCTGTCCCGCTTTTCTCTCTTTCTCGCGGTAAATGTTACGACGTAATTCTCGCTATTCGCTATCCGCACGTGACTCGATTGGAGAAAGTGTGCAGGTAATGACACTCGCCGCTCGCACGTGTAACATACGTTCGCTTACCACTTACTTCCACCGAAGCTCATCGACCGTTTGTTTTTCTTCTTCTTCTACGCGCGGAATGTCAAGCGTGACAGCTCGCGTAATTACGAAGTCTGTTAAGCAAATCATGAACCGCGGGAGAAATCGCGATATAATAACTTTCGCGTTCTTCCTGCATAATATAAAACAAAAAGAAGTTACAAACCGTCATTGTCTCACTGTCAATTTATCTCGGCATCTCTTAATGCTACTTAACACGAGTATCAGAATCAGAAAGCTTTTCTGCGATCGAAATTAACGATACGTTAATGAAGAGAAGTGTTAAGAGATTTGGAGCAACTGACATTGTCGCGTTCGTGAAAGTAAGAGCCGTCGTATGCTGCGTATTCGATTTCTTCCATTGTGCCATTCGTTACGTCACGTTCGATTCAGCGCTTCACGGCGGAGCGATTTAACGTCGTAATTAACTCCGACGAGGAGGTCGAGCTTGGAGAGCGTACACGTGCACCGACTTACGCTCTCGGCGGCATGGTGACGGAGAAAGTGAAAATAATTCCTTCATCGGTCGCTCCTTTCGCCGTGGTCTGCCAGCATCAGATAGCAGCAGCGCGGCTAGTTAAACGTCGCCGCGGCTGTCCACCGTGAGCAGCGAGGGACCTTCGTTGGCGCTCTTCATTAGCGTGGCGGCAAGTTCAAGGCCGATACGTTTCAAATCGAAACCACGATAGAGAAAGGGAAGAAGAAGATAGTGTCTGTTGAACCTTAGGTGTTCTCTCATTCCGCTACAATTATCGTCATTATTATGGCCATTGTTGTCATCATTATCATCATCATCATCATCATCATCATCATCATCATCATCATCATCATCATTATCATCATCATCATCATCATCATCATCTCAAAAATCTCGAAGCTTCCACCCAATCTAATCGTCACCCATTTACGCACGCCAATCACGTGTGAGAACCAGGCTCGCGGTCCATCACGGAAGGGAAAATCTTTCTGACCCGTGAGTTCTCGCCGAGCCCCAGAACGGCGAACGGACTTCTCGCGCTGTCGTAAATCATGCACACAGTCGTTTCCTCGCACTTCGTCACTGTGCACCACTGATTACCGATCAAATACAATCATGCCATAGCGCAATTTGAAATCTTTTGATTTTATGGCACCTACGTCGCCGATCTCCGAGGTTCCTTTCATCAAGATCTACGAATGTACGATGTAGCCAAACACTCTAACAAATCTCTCTCTTCATCGTGCCAATTTTTTAAAGTAAAATTATGAATATCTTAATAGGCACATAATATACAACTTTGAAAAATAATTTGTTTAAAATAAAATTCTATATTATTACGTTTAATAACTCAACATATATATCGCTGAGAAAATATTGCAAAGTTTCTATTTAGAATTAAGTAGCTTATATACACGAGTTCCTCTTCATCGAGATTATATAAAACAATGATAATAAAATGTGATGGAGTCACAAAGACTTTAAGCCAGATTAAGAAGCTATAAATAAGATGGTGAAAAACCATCTTGTGAAGATGGTTTGAGCTTGAAACCTTGTTATATTGATATATTATGTGTTGCAACGTATTACGCTCTTTGAATATGTAAATCCATATAGGCGAGTGTCGTGCGGAAGGAATCAATCAACGTATTGTAATGGACATAATCCGTGCAACTCAATAAGCCCGGCAGCGTTGATTGAGTAGTAACCCGGGGACATTTATAGATCGGCATTTTGCATAAACGTATTTTTCCGTGGGACAAGCAGCAGACCCATCGAGGGTGCACATTTTAACGATCCGCCTTACTGCCCCATCATCATACTACGCAATAATTCTCCTCTTAGTGGCGGCATGGTGTACGGCGTACGGCGGCATGTCCAATGTGGAGCACCGTCTCTTCACCATCCGTCGGTCCGTCCACCCCTCATCAGCTAGATCCACGGCACGTAGGCCGACTTTAAGGCTCAATTATTTATGTAGCCGAGCGAGTGCCGCTGATTCGCCCATGCGATGATTACGCCAATCATAATAGGGCTCTGCCCCGGTGAGAGGGTCGACATTGTGATTGAGCCGGCCACGCGGGATCAGAGCTAACTACTCACAGAAATCAAGACAAAATAGAAACAAGACCGATCCTCAATCACGTGTAATTGTACTCTGTCCGTTCTACTCTCTACGCCGCTATATATATTCCTTCTTGATACTTATATTTAGTGCACACAATTTTCTCTCCGTAACTCGCCTCCTGCGTGCCAGTTACTCTCGGCCGGCCTGGCCGACCCAGTAGCCTCTTCTCGTTATTTTCTTTATTTATAGTCATATTCGCTGAAACGCCGCGTATCATCTCAACACCACGCTCGATATGCCGCACGGGACTCTGTATAAAGTCCAAGACCAGATCTCTAACGTAAACACGCATCCGCCAAATCGATCATAAAATATCCTGTTATTATCGGGATATGCTACCGTCCGTGATGCCAACCGTCGACGCGTGATCGCGAATCCACGTTCCTCCAAGACCATAAATATTTGCCCCCTAACTATTGATACCTAATCTGTAGAAATTTCGGTGACTAACATCAATAATCTTTTTTTCAATATGCATATTTTATTGTATATAATTAAAAAACCAACTTTGGCTACTCCATACATCACAAACAAAAAATTTGTAAAAATTAATTCGTAATATAAAAAAATATCTAAAACATACGAGTATAGTTCAAAAGATAATTCTATTTTATTATGCATCTTGTATATATAATTAATCGTCTCAGGAGTTCGTTATTTGATTACATAAAAAAATCAAAAACCTTGAATATCTAAATTTATAGAGATATATCGAATTGCTTTAAAATTATATATTTTACCAGTTGACGTATTTTTGCTGCTTAATGCCAAACGATATTTATACGCGCGCAAACGGTAGATCTACTAATGTAAAAAGATTGCACTCAGTGTCAACAATGAAATAGCTGCATTTAACATAACGCGAAATGTACGATGAGTATGTGCTGAAGGCCGAAGTCCATATTTATACCTCTATTCACTTGGCATCGCTAAAACGCTCGAGGACGATTCGGGGAGCCTCACCCTCGCCTGGCGATCGTCGGTTCACACCAAGTATAGCATTGTCCGTGGACCAAGTCAGACGTGGCAGGGCCGAACGAGCGTTGGCAGTGCCGCGTCGCTGCTGCAAGTTTTTGGTGGGGAACCTTGACCGAGTGACGTTCACCAGCGGCAGCGGCGTGCAATCGGTCAGGTAGGGAGAGAATAGGTAGGTGGGAAGAGTGGTCAAGAAGAAAAGAGAGGGAGACAGAAAGAGACAGAAGATTTGCAGAAGCAACGAATGACGGTCAGTGCGAGTGACCAGCGCCAGGTTGGACCCGATCGCCTCGATGGACCCTGTGATGGCACTGATATGTTTGCGCGAGGTATCGAATACTTGACACTGTGTACCTTTCATCATCAATATCAATCGACATCAATTTTAGCCGAGGTATTAATCAGGCGGAACTATTGTGAAACGATCGAGTCATCGAGCCGTTTTGATCAGATGTTACAATACAGATTACAATAGATAGATAGATAAGAAAAGAAAGAGAAAGAGAGAGAGAGAGAGAGAGAGAGAGAGAGAGAGAGAACTTGCAGAAACGGCAGCATCAGGTAGTTCGAGTGACTAACGCCAGCTGAGCTCCGTATAGTGATGCCACTGATATACGATGTATCAGACATTTGACACCATGTATTTTTCATCATCGGTCAGTACCAATCGACATCAATTTTTTGGCTAAAGATATTAATCAGGTCATAGTATCGTGAAATTATCGAGCCATTGAACCTTTTTCAGCGCACGACGATATCAAGCAGAATTTAATGAGAAACGGCATACGAATTTATTTTGAAATTGTATTTTTCTTCTTTAAATAAATCTATCTTTAAATTTATTATTAACAAATAACGCACAGATTTCAAATACATTAAAATATCAATTTTATAAAACTTTTTACAAATGCACCATTAAAAAGACATCGAAGCCTTTCAAAACAACATTTACATCTGAAGTTTTCTTGAAGAGTGCACGGATAACAGCTGCATCAATGTATCAACGCTTGAATATATATTCTTTCTTGTTTCTTGTTATTTTTATTTTTATCAAAGAAAACGACGCATGTAATGCTAGCTTTTAATAATTGCGTTTAAAGAATCATTCACTAGTAATCGTTTGATCGATGATCATTAATGATTTCATAACATCTTTCATTTATTACTCTCCAACTTTGATTAATATATTCCTTACGTAAGTAAATTTCATACTAAGAAAATGCGTACATCATTTTAATAATAGAGCGGCTTTTCATTTATTATTTCTTTGATTTTTATTTATCTTAATGACAAATTTAAAAGAAGTTCAACTTGAAAAAATTTCTAAAAGTCAAAATTTTTAAAGTTTTAATAGAAATATCTAAATAATACAATTTAAATAATAAAATCAAAATCAAATATTACAACACCTTTACTTAATATATTTCTAGCAAGATTGCTAACATTTCAATTTTCTAATGTTATAAAATCACTTGATCAATCTGAACTGTTGAGGTCAACAATTATAGTAATAGTACAAGCAAAAATATAAATTTCCCTTGAGCAAAAGTTGAATTATCTGAATTGATAATGCTGTCTAGTCATTTATCGATCCATCCACACTTTAAGGATTCGTTCGAGGGCTAACACTATTTACCTAGAGACTCGTCGCGGTTCTCGGCATGTGTATACCTTGAAATCGCTCTGTACGTCCGTGCTATGTCCGTCCGTTCGTCTGTCCGTCCATCCGTGCCTACTCTCCTGCCTGTCTCTGTCGGTGCTCGGGTCCAGTACACCGGTGGGATAGGACGGAGTGCCGCGGTGGAAGGAGTAGTAAGCGGCCTACGCAGTTTCAAGCTTGGGTCCCAGCTTTTATTAGTTCTTCGGCGCTCGGCGGAGAACGAACGGAGAACGAGCGGCGTGTGCGTGGCGGCGGTCTGCGCGTCTGTACCCCTGGTCCAGACCCCTGATCATCCGGGTCGTCCCTGCAGCTGAGTCGCGCGAGGTACGAACTCGTTCATCAGTGCTATCAGCGAGACGAGGTGTCGATACGAGCGAGTTCGGGTATGAGAGATCGCGTAATACCAAAGTGATATCCCGGATATATCTCGTCAAGTGCAAGACAATTTAAAAAAGATCGGGTTATCGGTTTACCCAGTATCGTGTGTTGTCCGGCCTTGGGTGTTACGTCTCTGGGTGTCGGATAACGACGTCGAGTGTCAAAAATTTTTTTTCCAGGAAAGGCAAGGCACGAAACAAACGTCTTCGCCTCGATCAATTGTAATCGGTGGTGTTTAGTCCCTCAAATCGACTCCAGGTATTTCGCGGTCCGGTGATAGTGACAGTTGCCGAACGTGAGAGTGTCAGTTCTAATATAACAAAGTCTCTCCAAGAGCGAAAAACAGGGCCCTTGTTTTTCTCGCTCTTCTGGTTCCGCTTGAGGAACCGATTGTACCTGAAGGGGCGTGTCTTTAAAGAGAATATACCGGATATCTAAGCGATCGGCATGCTACTGTATTAGTAAAGGTAAATCCAATATCGATAGGGACAAAGTGATCTCGATGCGTATCGATGACGATGACGACTGTGACGATGACGAGGATGTTACCGGCCGTAAAGTCGGTCCGCGCTCCGGATCGAGCCGACAAATACGCTCGGCTCGATTATAACCACGGCAGGTCGCCGCGAACGAGCGTTGATCGAAAGGGAAACGATCGGAGCGTCTTCGATAGGTCGGATAGGTAGGTTTTCTGCGCGCTGTGCGTTCGGGGCCGAATAGATTATAGAGAATCCCGCACGAGAGCGAGAGCGCGAGTTATTTCGCGCGCAGATTGGATCTGCCGGCTGGTCGGCCGGTCTGGCGCTGGGCAAACCAGAAATCCAGCGGAAGGGTAATATCCCATTAACTGAAAGATCAATTAACTCGCGTTAACGGACACTTTAATCACTGCGTGTGCGGCTAGGCAGCTAGGCCTCTCTCGCGGCGCGCGCTCGCGAATCTAGGCGTTTAATCTGCCCGTTCCGAGATCGAGTCAGCCGATCATACGCGAGCTCCTTGTCCGCTCGCTATGGGGAGCGATCGCGATATGACGCGAGGGCCCTCGCGGGGGACGAGCAGGATATGGAGAGGAGGTATTATTCATTGATGCGGCCGTATTAACAACGCGCCGACGTTCGAGGGTCGCCGATTACAGCGCGAATAAACATTTATGGAAATGTCCAGCACGTGTGACAGTCGAGTCCGTCCTCGAGGTTCTCTGTCGAGATTAGGCGAGTCTCTCGAATTAATATGCCGAAAGATTTACGACACTATCAGTCGAATTAACGCGCCTCTGAATCGTCGAATCTGGCATGTTGAATGAGTTTTAATAAGTGCGACATATGACAGTCGCTCCATAATTACCGTGTTATTTGTCGATGACAAGCAACAGAGAAAGCGGTTTAAAGAAATATTACATAGTTGTCAATTTAATTTTATAAATTTAAATATATAATACTTGTTTATTAATTAATTTTGCCCGTAAATTTTATAATTTTATTTTAAGATCAATTTTTACTTTTATTTTTATCATTATCAATAAAAATATATTTCTCTTGTTGATAATTATATTGTATATTATTAAATATAAGTATTTTTACTTATTAAAGACATGTAAAGAAATTTATCAAATCATTACAACAAAAAATTACAGTTGATCCAAATTTTCCAAATAAAAATCACTATGTAATTGATTATATTAAAATTGATTATATTATTTTTATATATATTTTCAAAATATAATCAGATTATTTTCTTTTTTCATTTTAGAAAACAGTTTCATTTTTCAAAAAAGTAATTTAAATAAATCAATAATCGGACATATATTTCGAAGTCTCTTTCTCTCTTCTTCCAGCACGCTTAATTAAAAACGTTTAATTAAAATCTGATGCAAAAATTAATTTTAATTATAAAAACAATTTATATTATGACGTTCTCCGTCATGAGAACCATTCATTATAAAGAGATTCGGTGCGCGGAGCTCGATTGCTCATTTTTCCCTGTTTTCCTTTCGCCCCCTCGCCTGTCCGCACTCGTAAGATGAAGATCATGCCCATCAGCCCGAGGTGCAAATCCCCTCGCTGAATATCCCGATACGGTTTTATCGCACGGCGTCTCTCGGCACGGCGTATGGCGGGCGGGCATGCGTCGCGTGTAAGCCGCGATAGAGACGTACGCCGAGTATAAAGAAGACGAATACACGAGACGGTGCAACGATAAGCACCGTGCACCGGGAGAACTTTCGGCCTTGACGTGTACGAAGTGTGTCAGTGTTACTCGCGCAGCGAGCGAGAAAGAGACGGGACGCCTTCGATGGGGAATCCGCCGTTGTTGGATCCATTCACCATAATGCATCCGCGTAACGTGACCCTTCGCGCGGCGTCCAGATTTCTCCACTGGGCTGCGGATAAAATCGATAGATTGCCCCGCATAATCGAGCGACGAATGTAAGATGCGCGGAACGTAATAATTACGCGTCGCAAACGTTACGCAAATAAAGCGACCGCGATGGTTTCTTTTTTCTCGCGACTCACCAGTGATTTCCATTTCCATTTCTGGCATCTGCGTCATGCTCGTGTTGCGCTGTGTCTCGGTGTGTTCTATTAGTTTTGAGTCATATTTCCGCATTGGTTAGAACGGTACAGTAACGGTTCGTTTTCTCAAGTAATATTCATTACCGTCCTTTAAAAGTCGAAAGATTGGATTGTTATGGAAAATATTTTTATCTTGGATTCAGAATTTAATAAATGTATATAATCAATATATAGGAAGTTAATGAGTCAAAAAAAATTACTGTTCCAAAATTATTTTTGTAAAATAATTATTCTATCATGCGGAGATAAGATCAAATTTATGTTCGACAGCTTTTCGTGTTGAAATCTTAATCTTTTTATAAATGTACTCTGACAATAATTTATGGTAATTCCATTTATCTTTTCAAATAGAATATAAAGTGTCATTAAAATTTTACAGATTTGTGCATATTTTTTTTATATAATGATAAAGCCATATAAATAACTATATAAAGCCGGAAGCTTGTTATTATAACAATGATAACGTTGCAAAATAATTTATGTAAATTGTACTCGGAAAATTGTCTTCATGTCGGAAACGATTAGCTGCTGTTTTAATATGCAAGAAATAATTCAAACGAGCCTGAAAATGTTAAAAGTAGAAGGAATTATAAAGTCACGACGTATAAAAAAAAAAAAAAAAAAAAAAACCGAGGAAAAAGCAATATCGAGACGAACAAACTGAAAAATTCCCAACAGCTCAAAGCGCATCCGAGATAGGATCTATCGGGGAAATTGTGTCGGGCGTAAACGGGGCAGGGATTCGTCCCGAACGGAGTGCTTGTAAGCTGTTAAAGATAAAGGTTCGTAGGGATGTACGTGGAGCGTCGCGGGAAGGGCAGCGTCGAAGCAGGAATTTTATAAGTGGTGCCGGTGCACGAGAGAACACGCGCGCGAGGTTTCCTCCCGGCTTTTACACGAGCGCGGCGCGATTCTTCTCTTCATGCGCGCGCGGCGATCTAAATTAAAATCTTTCCCCGGCCTCGCCGATTCTCCGAGTGCCGCGGCGTAACGGACGACGGCTAGGAACGAAAGGCGAGTTTCGGATTTGCGAGAACAGTTGTTGAGAAAAGTAAGCGTCGGATTCGCACGCGGAAATGCCGTGGCGCTCGTAATGAGCACCCAGTCGAAAGTACGGGCGTATCTTTTTTTTTTTTCGGTATACGACGATTATACGACGACTATACGACGACCGCGCAAATTTATTGGGCAGTCTGACGATATTAACTGTGAAACGCATCGCTTCGCCAGACGAAAAGGTAACGAGCCTCATCAACTTGTTTTCGTGAACAAGCGTGTTCAACGAGCGGCCCGAGAAGAAACAATCGTAATTTTTACGTTCAAATTGGTGTGAAAAATAATTACTCTTGATTAATTTAAGAAAATTTATCAGCAGAGGATTGTGAAGGATTAAGGATAATTTAATCAAAGTCTTGTAATGCAGATAAAAAGTACGTGAAAATAGAAAATAGCTCAGAAATTTTTTAACAGACTAATGAGGAAAAAAATTGTCAATATGAAAAATATCTAATTATTTAATTATTAAAAATATTAAAATAGAATCTTTTATATATATGAAACTTTAACTATATAGAGATATATTAGTATTAATATAGTATAGACAATTATTATATTAATATTTTATTAGTACATAGAGATTTTTTTCCTAAGACTTATGCGGATAAAAATCTCGTGTAGAAAATACAACTCCAGAAGTCTGAGTTTTAAACTTATCATTAAGCTATGTGGAAGCTGCTATGGGAAAATTACGTGGAGTTCTTACAGCACCGTGTATAAACCATCTATGATTGTCTCTCCATTTGGATTCTCTCGTGCTCTATAATCCAGCAGTAATTTTCTAACAGCGATTGGATTGCGACCTGCGATTGCGAGGCTTCGCACCTCCGACGGATCCTTCGGCATCTGAATACGGGGACGGACGTTACCTCCGATTTTATTATCGGGTTTCTACACGCCACGTCAATAAAAATCAATGAGGAAGGTGCTAAACGTTTTGCGCGTGAAACGGGAGTGTTTATTACGTCGCGATATCCGCGAACGCGCGCGTTATAGGGCTAGAAAAAATAGTGTCGTATAACCCGAGCTTGATGTGGTTTTATTGCCGGCGCGACGCCGATTTTCGCACCGTTGCCTCGTAACGAATGTGAAATATTTCAAAGACGGGCGCGACACCGTTAGAGAAAAACATTTGGAACGGTACGGGAACACGACCTCGCCCTTTTAATATTCTCTCTGATTTTTTTTACTTTTGTCTCACCGCTTCGTGAAGATTTCTGATTCTAACGTGCGAGAGAGAAGGAATTTGATCGCGCTTTTGTCCGGACCTCGCCGCCGCTAATGACCTAAGGACGAGGACATCGCAACGTGAAATTACCACAGAATTTATATAGAACGTGAGCGTTGTCACATAATCCGACAGAAGAGAAGCTACATTTTTATTATTTCTGCTCGCGCTGTTATGCAACATCAGGAAGCAGCAAATAACATGTATTAGCGAATCCTACATATCATGCGTGTGTCAACATGTCCGACGAGATTATAAAATTTTCGCTACTGATATAACATTAAAGAAGTAAATTAAATTTTTGATTCATTTTTTATGTATTTAAAAAATACAAATTCTCATTACAAAGATACTATAAAATTTATAAAATAATGTGACATAATATTATTATCTTTATGCAGCAATAAAATATTATATACATTAAATATACAATAAAATATTATATACATTAAAAAATAACGTAAGATACCATCTCGAACATATTTTAAAAGCATTTTTACGAAAAGTGCGATACGATGTTGTTCTCGCATAACTCGACGTAATTTTCTTCGCTTACCCGTCAACTATCTTAATTTCCGACCTCTCCTCGTAAGAAAAAAAAAAAAATATATGTCGTGGAATGCATAGGATGAAATTAAAATCGCGACAATATAGCCATGTCGTATCGCTGCACTTAGCAACATATTCTTATCCTTCGTTTTACTGTTATCCAACGCCGTGGCGGGTAAAGAAGGACGCATTAGAGGGTCTTCTCGTACATTAGATGCGGTCCAGTCGAAACCTGCGCCCATCGCCGATTTCTTTTTGCCCCCTCCGGATCGAATCGGGCGTTTCTGCGCGCGATTAGGGCGACTAGTAGAAGGCGCGTGGGAGTCGATGCGCGAGGGAATCTCGTCGTAAACTTCTCGAATCTGAAAAAAAATATATTAACATCGGTTTTTATAGAGGATCCCCACGGGGTACAGCCTGGGGACCTCTGAGGACCTCTTTGCCAAATATGGCTACCGAGCCTCCCGAGAGTATCTTAATCCCTGGATCGGGTTCATGCGAATTGTCTCATTTGAAGTCCGCTCTCTTTTCCTCGCGTTCTCTCGGGGCTAATAAAGTCGTTGAGTGACGGCTCGCCCCCACGTGTCACGTGTGCGAGGAGGACTTGTCAAGACAACGTGTCATTCTGTCAGATGGCCTTGAGAGATGGACGTGTACGCGCGCGTGAAGGGTCACCTTTATTTGTTTCAAGGGCAGGTAGCCTGATCGTGAGTGGACAAAAACGCACGATGAATGTTAATTCCTTTCAGCGATTTTTTCAAAGAGCTTCTGCCGCGTGTGATTGTATGTGTGTGTGTGTGTGTGTGTGTGTGTGTGATAGATTAGATATGTGTCTCAAAATAGGACAGCTTCTTATTAAAATCAATTCGTAAAGCTTTTAATTATATCTAAAGCATAACAAAAAAAATCTATTGTTTTAAAGATAAAAAACTTCGAGAGATTTTTAAAAGATACAGTGAATTTAAATTTTCAAATTGAATCTATGCACTGATCATCGATAATGACGAATTTCGAAGCATAGAATGTGTGCATTAGTTGCACGCGTCGCAATGTCGAAACCACTTCGCGCAGTAAAAGGATCGCGACGAAGGCCGACTTTTCGAAAAAAAGAGGATGTTGTTTTTACACGATAGCGCGAAAAACATCTAGTGAAATAAAACGCTTATAATGATAATGAGCAGTCCCGACGCTTCCGCTTGAGTGTCGTCCGAATGATCATCGTCAGCGGTATTTTTAGAATCGTTTTTATCCAGGTGACCATGTCCAACCGTTTTGCTTCTACACAGTGCGATGAGATTAATTGTCTTATCGATTTAAATTCATGAAAACAAATAACGTCTCACGGCAATTGATTATCAGAGCGTAATTATTATTTTAATTAGTTACGATTGGGATCCCTTAGTTTTATTATATTTCGGATTGTGAGCCTCTTGTTTTTATTTCGAAGAAAAAAATTCTATTGCGTGTATTTGATTAATTTTTTTACAAAATGTTATGACTGTAATTATTTTTGAGAACTTTATATTTTAAGCGATGGAAATAGACTTGGATATAAAAGTTGAAGACTAACAAATTGCTCACTGTTGTTTGTTACTTTGTGAACACTTACGATAAATTGAATAATTAATAAGAAAAAATAGGCTACATTCTTAATCTTAATTATATCGTGTATAATGCCTCTAAATTCAAGATATTTTTCTTCAATTAAAAAAAATACTTTAAATTTAGAAGTATTATGATACAAGAGTGTATATATACGAAGCAATATTTTCATATAACTGAATACTGTTCTTCTCGTACATAGAATAAATATTCAATGACAAAACACGAAATATGACAAAAATGAAAATGAACAATTTATTCGCGCCGTATCAGGAATTAATTAAAGTCGAGTCGAGTTTCGTATCTCATTGCCTCGAGCCGGCGACATGACGCTTTGAAGCTCCTCAGCCTCTATGAAATTTAAATTAGGTGTCGTTGCGTTTAGATTGTAGCATCGATAGGCAAACCACGGAGTTACGTCCAGAATCCTGCGGATTACGGGCCGTAATTACGATAACGCTTAATGCGGACGGATGTAAGGAAAAAGCTACGACCGCGGCCTTATCGCACAATCGCCCCTATTAGCAAAGCTCTCATCGGCGAATCCATTGCCGATATTATGCGCCGTCACCGTCATCCCTGTCACTGTCATTATATCGTTGCACGTATCTCGAGTATCCTATCTGCCTGCATGACGACAAAGAGAACCATTATCACTCGTTGCGTTTATCATCATCTACCTACAGTTGGCATGCGCTAGTATAGACACGTCGCCGGGGGAACGCACGATGCTATCACTTCTCTTTCTCTCACGTTTTTCACGCATGCAATACGCGCACGTATACGGGCACGCACGGGCGCTCGTAGAAATATCATGTGTACAGAAAAAGCGCGCATTCTCAAACGTAAACTGCACTCTCATGACAACTGAGGAACAATTCAGCCGATTGTTTGTTTGGAAAACGGAGTAAGTTTAGAAGAGCTTGTTACAATCGACACCCCCTATCAATTTACACAATTTATATTATTACACGTTTATTAATCGTCTATAATTAATATTGTGATAATATTTATTTTTTTTTTTTTTCAAAAAATCCTATTAAAGTAAATATCCAAACAAACTCTCATGCTTTCGATCGAACGAACAAATGGTTTCGAACTAATCATCGAATAAAGAGGGGATTAAACTCGTAAATATCTATCGATAACATTATCTTAGATATTAAAAGGGCAGCTTTGCTTGGCTTACAGGTCGGTGATCGGGTCTACGGGTGTGCTCGTGAGAGCAGAAAAGGGGAAAAGGAAAGATAAGAGCGGGGGTAAGAACGCTGTAGAGTAGGGTGGTAAAAGTTTAAATACAAGCACGAGACGCGGGTTGGGGCGAACGAAACGGGGGAAAGGTGTTCCTGGCCGGTCGTGTGGCATGATCGGGAGAAAAGGTGGAAAGGCAAGATGCTCACGATACAGCGCTCGGAATTGCTAGGAGGCGGAGAAGGCTGCAACCCTCCCGGCTCACATTTGCTACCCCCCATTGCGCCCGGGGCTTCCGACTCCGAGTGGAAGCCCGCCGAGAGGAGCGTCTCCTTCAATCGAGACGTCCACGTGAAGAGGATTGGTGAGTCCAGGCAATATCACACCATACAAACTGCGACATATCCTGCATATGTAGCGGAGCGAGAGAAATCGAGAGAAATGGCGCTGCTTGATTTTTTAGGTTGAAAAAATAAATCGGCTTTGCAAAAGCGATATAATAATTCCGAGCGATATAATTAAAAAGATATTTTTTAAAATGTATATATAATTAATTTAACTGTGCAGACATTGAAATCTCGAATCGTCTCGAATAGATAAGGTGATAAGTCTATGAAATGTATTAAAGAATTTTTAATTACGTTCAACAATACACTGACGAAAAAATTATTACAGTTCCATTCAATCAAATTGTATTTTATTAAATTATAATATATAATTAAACAGGAATGTAAAATTTAGATTTACAATTGGCCTAGAATTTATATATTTAAATCGAAAATGTGGAATCATATAAGCTTTTGAAATTAAACGGTGAGTTCCGATAAAACGGACCCTTCAAATTTCGTTTAACAGTACATCGCGAGGATTCAGGTGCGTGAGGTCCAAGAGTACCGTTTGTGGAATTAAAATCTGATAAAATGTGGAGTTTACGCTACGGGACATTTTCGCAAGGACGATCTTCCGGTACGATTCACGATACGAGCGTGCATACGCGGGCAGAATTTAATGTACGTTGCCACTATAAAAGTGCACAAAAAGTCAGTCGAGAAAAAGACGGAGAAAGAAAGACAAGAGAGCCGAGAGAGATGGCGCAAAATGATTTTACCTCGCGATGCCGCGATGTCTTGTATCCCAGAAAAAAAAATTACGGCCCTAGAGAGCGATCCCAGATTGTGGAAATTATTCGCGACGACTCCTCTCTTGCTCTCTTGCTGGCTTCTTCACCGGCGATCTCGACTCTCGACGGTCACTTCCAAGAAGCGGCCTGGCCGGGAAATTACGCATGCGGCCGTGCGAAATACCGCTGATGCGCGACACAGCATCATCGCTTAATCTCGCAGAGATGGGAGACACAACAAATTTCGGTACTGTCAACGAGTTTAATTAAGATCACGCGCATCTGAGATTCCTCCCGCTCGATTTTTCACTTCTGCAGATCTCTTTCTGATGTTTCCAAGTCAACTTTTTATCGCTAGACTTTATAAATTCCTATTCGCTACGGCGACATCATTTATAATTAATGTGTCATTAATTAATGTATCCTTGAATGTAATGAATACATAAAATTTATCACGCAGCGATCAAATTGATAATAGCTAAAAAAAATGTAACTCTCTAACTCTTTGTCAAATATATCAGTCTGCTTGTAATGTTTAATGAATTTATGTTTCCTTGCATCATTTTATTTTAAACAAGAGAAATTCTCAGATTTCTTGAATATGAATGAACTGCGCGATCGACAAAAGCCGAGACGTCAAGCAGCGTCATGGCGCTACGAGCTATGTAATACGCCTAACTTGTGTCTAACTTCTGCAATTTCCTCGATATCGATGAGTAACACTTAATTAGTAAATCCTGCCGCAAACTAACGGCACGAAATAATCGTTACGCTATGCGATCGATCCGTTTATTTCTTTTTTTTTTTTACCTTGCGTGTTATCTAATATCAATGTCGGTATTAATCATGGTTAATCTGCCATCGATCGCGTAACAATAATTTTAAATTATTTCCCACGGAGAAGATGACAGTGGTTTCGGTGACCTTGACATCGTCGGGGTCTATAAGCCGTCATCATCTTGGATCCGTGGGGAGACAATTTTATTGAAGGACGTGCGCCTTCGCTATCTCTCGCAATTCTCTTAATGCGATATGTGGGATTGTAACGGTAATGGTGTGTGCATACGCAGGACTCAACCATTCCTCCATTACTAGCTAATTATTAATTGTATTAATGATCCCTCTCTTACTCTACGCAAAGTAAGCATTACATCCCGCTAAGTTCCCAACACCTTCGCTACATCTTTAACATACTGAAGCCTTCCACCGCGAAGAATGTATGTACAAATATATTTTCAAGTGTTTTAGCGGATATATATATATATAAAAGTTTGTCAGAGAAATTATTATTTAAAGTCGTCAGAAATTAATGTTTAAAATAGAAAGATTAATATCGTGACACTTATTATCTTAATAAAAATGAAATCTATTAGGAATTAATTGAAATACTTCTTTTTACTTTTATTTCTTTGGTTCCTTTCATTTCCACGATATAATTTATGAAATGAATCCCCTCATGGGATTTAAAGGAGTTAAAAATTACTACCAGCAGAAATTGCACAACTGATCTGTTAAGCCTCCGTGTTGCTGAATCGCGCGGTCACTATATTACGCTAGGTCACGTAGTACACTAAAAGCAGTGTGTGTGTGTGTGTGTGTGTGTGTGTGTGTGTGTGTGTGTGTGTGTGTGTGTGTGTGTGTGTGTGTGTGTGTGTGTGTGTGTGTGTGTGTGTGTGTGTGTGTGTGTGTGTGTGTGTGTGTGTGTGTGTGTGTGTGTGTGTGTGTGTGTGTGTGTGTGTGTGTGTGTGTGTGTGTGTGTGTGTGTGTGTGTGTGTGTGTGTGTGTGTGTGTGTGTGTGTGTGTGTGTGTGTGTGTGTGTGTGTGTGTGTGTGTGTGTGTGTGTGTGTGTATGGTACGGAAATCGCGGGCTTCTATCTTGTTTATGCGTAGTTTCAGGAAAGCAACTTAATATGCCACACATACTATCATAGCGAAGTACAGGATAAACATGGCAGATAAAACTAAACGCAGCGAACCGTCGCAAGTTACGAGCGTTTCCGTTTTCCGTATATCGCCAACGCGGCGATCGAAATTAATTTGTATCTTCGATATCTCTTGTCTATATTGACAATTCGATCATTTTTAAAAGCATTCATAAGTAGTCTATCGTACTGCAATAATGTACGTTTTACGAACAAAATTAGTGGCAATTAAATCACAGTAATTATTTCAGGAGGATCGACTTGGATCTTACATTATTTCATAGTCGATGTTTGCTAAGACAGTTCTATATATTATATATGCTGCGTATGCAAAAAAAACCATAATTTTTAACATATATATCAAATTTATTTATATGCCTGAAACTTAATTCGCAAAAAAGATTTCATTTGTTGAAACCTTTTTGTAATTTGAAAGTATCAGTTTCCATCGATATTTTCTTGATTAAAAAAAAAAAAGTTAATGAATTGATTCTGCACTTGCAGTAAAAATATTTATCCATAAAAGATTATTCAATTTTTATGGAATATTTTTATGATTATAATTTTAACACAAGCTAAATAAATAATTACATATTCTTAATTAGATCTTTAAATGTAAAGAGTAAAATATATAACAATGCATCAATTAATATTTCAAGTATTTTTGAGAATATTGAGAATATTTTTTTCTATACTATTACCAAAGAATATATCTCGATCGAGAAAATTGTAAATGTCAACGCCTATGATCGATAAACTCTAATCTATTTATTTTCTTGACGAGTAACAAAAATGCGTACTTTATTCAGTACGATATTCCCAAAATCTAAGAATATTTTGAATATATGAACAACAATACATTATTAATAAAAATTTTTTATTTAGGAAATTTAATTTTTTATATTTTATTATTAATTTTCATATCGAAAAATTTTCTTATCTTTTTAAAAAATAATTATTTTTAATTATTTTACCGCCAACGTTTCAGAATTACTTTCAACACCATTTAATAATGTGTATATTTATATACTAGCAATTTTTTTTAGCAATCAGGTTCTGTCATTCAAAAATAATTAAAGTAGTGATGCTCTAAAACGAAAGGAGACTGTGCACCGCGACAAAAAGTCCGAGCTCGGGCCGGTGCGTTAGCGGTCGCGCCATATTTCTCATTATAGCAGTGCGAGGTATATGTTTCTTATTATCCCCCCTTCCTCCCTTTCTCTTTATCTTTCTCTCTTCCTTTCCCTTCTCGTCGTCAATGCGGGCGGTCTCGGAAAGTCAGCCTAGTTGGGTGCAGCATTGCGTTCGCGCATGTGCCTCTCGTCCAAGCTTGTTAAGGGCCCCTTGTGTCGTCCACATTATCCCGCCTGCCGGCGTTTCCTGGATCGTCGCGTGCTCCGCGATCACGGGGACCGGCCTTAACTCGATGCACGTGAGTGTGTGCGTGTGTAACGAGGTGTAATACGCTTCCTGATCGCGCCATGATCTTCGTTAGATCGCTAATAGACGCCGCACGGAAATCGCCTCGAGATCCGCGCTTCGAGAAGCTGATTGTCGTTCGCAAAACGAATCCTAGCTGGAATCTGCCCTCCCTCTTCCTAATTAGTTAATGATTAATTGTTAAGAGCATTGTCAAAGGGATAAATTCGAAAATTTTTTTATATTGGAAGAATAGATTAAATAATATAATTCGTATTTTAAGAGAAATTTAAAACAAGTTTTTTTTATGAAGATATGGCAAAACAGCTATTTGTTTATAAAAAAAAAATTGATTCTATAATCACTTCGTAAACTTAAACTTTTGTGCAGCTAAAAAATATAAAATATTTTAATATAGATTTTATTTTAATAAACGTATGTGTGTATGGTTCCAATTTTATGCAGATATTTAACAGAAAGATATAAAAATTTAAAATTAAAAAAATTATATAAGTTAAATTATATAAGTTTTGTTTTATATTAACTCTTATAAATTGCAAACCGCCCTATATACATTAAAGCCAAATCTACTATTTTATAATTGTTATAATGCAAAATTAATACAGATTACAAGAAGAATAGCCATCACTACACAAAGTAGTAATCAAATTCTTTTCTACCTAGAATAAACAGTCATTTTTTTACAACTTGATCGTAATTTAATTTCAAATCATTAGATCTTATATAAACACGGCATTACTTTTCCTTGCTTTCCTTACTTTTCCATGGAGTAGAAACAACGACGCGTGGCAAGTCTGATAACACGGCGATACTATGTAACGATCAGGTCGTACACGTGACGCGCGCAGTAGATATAAGGAAGTACTTGAGTACTCGAAGCACCGAATGGACCGGTATCCCGAGTCAACAACATAGAGATCGCGTATCAGATATCTCACAGTTAAAATGCCGTCAATGCTGTGCAACCGCGTTAATTTTCTTACCAGGAAAATGCCAACGCGATCAATCTTGAATTAACAGTCTTAGGTAGAATATCCACATATAATATTTACAACGCGAATTGATCCTTATTTAAGAGATAAAGAGATTTTGCAATTGTGTATATGTAATATGTCTGCCAAAATGTCGTGGGATTTTTATTATTACAAAGTAATTTTTAGCGATATTGCAAAATTTCCTTCAGACTTTCTTCGCAAATCGTCGATTTCTTCATATTTACCCATAGAGTCCACATTTTAATCGTTATATTATCTATATTTACATTGATGTCTGCACTGGAATCTTTGTCTTTGTCGCTTGCGTGTCGAGTAGTCTTAAGATCTCGCAAACGATCTCGCAGAAACGAGGAAGTACTGGGGTATCGGATGGACCGGTATCCCGAGTTGAGAACGTGGAGGTCGCACTAGCATCACTTTTGTAAAACGCGTGCTTAGGGGGAGCGAAGAGAGCAATGTATGTAACAGGGATGAGAGGTTACAGAGGTGAAACACGGTACAGATTATGGGAATACAAATTAGCGCGACTCGGCCATGAACATGCACCGAGTGCAGCCAACGAAATCTAGTGATTCGAAAAACTTAGTGAAATTCTGTTGGAATCAACATACCAGTGAGGTGAAATTTCCGCTATCAGAATATTTTGATTGAGCCAGCAGATATTCTAACAAACGTGTAAAAATTCAAGGGTGCTCAGAACAAACTCGAAACTTGAGGCCTCAACGAGACTTACCGTAACGAGGCTTTTTCATGGTTCGCACGCCGGCAACCGCGATTCGCGGAAGAGACGTTAATCGTCGGTGTAAAACTAGGAAACATTTCTCTTGCAATTATGACATCATGGGCTAAAATCATTCATCAGTGTCAAAGCTATGAATTTTCCCAGATATTTATTCGCTTAGATGTTCGCGTTCGTCGTCGGTGATCAATCTTCGATAATTAGCTTTTGCTTGTGCAAAATTTCTCCCCGATAAAATTCAAAGGGTGAGATAATGCGAAAAAGTGCAAAGTGTAAAGTCAGCAGAAAATAATATAAAATAATGACGGTATTATACGGTAAAATCTGTGACAATCTTATAGAAAGAATGCTGCTAACGAGACAACTCGCATGTCAAGAGCTGAGATATTTCAATAAAGTAACAAACGAGAAATTAAGTCGTTGCATTTTCCAACAGTTGCCATTCCATTGCAATCCGAAGTCGCAGTCGTTTCTGATACCGAGAGATTCACGCGATGAACTAAACGATAACGGCTGCACGAAGTGTTTATGGCGTTTGCAGCCCTCGAAGCAGTAGGTCAGCGCGATTCGCGCGAACTTTGACCTCGCGCAAGCAAGAGATGCGCTATTTGCACTTCCGGCAATTCTTTCACCCACCTGATGCATCCCCACCGTCGACTATTCGTGAAACGGTAATTTATCTTGCGTGTTTCGTGTTATTAAATAAGAGGGCCATATGTCTCAATCATATCTTACCCCTAAAAATATAGACAAAAATATAGACAAAAAGTTTTGTTTTTTTGTTAAATTAAACTAAATGAAATTTAATTAAATAATTTTGCTTTTAAAATTTAATTTAATAATTAGTTAAACTTCATTATTTTTATTTTTTTAAGTCGATTAAAATTAATTAAAATATAAGATATTCCAGGCATTCCATTTTCTTCTCTTTTACACGTATTCGTTAAACAGTCTTAAAGTCTCTTTGTAAATCTAAAACCATTCTTTTTTTTTAACAATTCAGAAAGGTATTTGTGAATCGCATGGAATGCGGAATCGGCTCGGAGATCTCGGCGTAATCGTCATTTACACGAGCATGTTGGCGCGTCAATTAATAATTAACTCACGCTCGCGATCGATCGACGCGTCGAGTTAAGCCAGCGTGTAAATTAGGCTCGCCATTTCCGGAATCCCGACTGAGCTACATGTGCACGCCGCAATTGAAAGTGCGGCAAGAAATAGGCAGTGCACCGCGAGAGATAGCCGCCCGATAATCTTACGCCTATTAGCTTCGTTTAACCTGAAGTTCGCAAACTTGATATTAAATTTTATTACAACGGTATAACAGTATTACAGTAAACAAGCCTAACGCGCCGTTCTCCCATAGATATTACACATACATATTATTTCTTCTAATAATATTAAAACGAGATAATGGAAATTTATTATTAGAAGAACTTTTCGTTTTCAATTCACGTTACAAAATTTGCGCGGCATTAAATTTAATTTGTTTGCACTCTTTTCCGTCTCTTATATATGATGTATCGTATTCGACCTCGTTTACACTGACCTGCGAAAATATGATTATCCCAGGACCGCTATGCAATTTTCCCAGAATGTTGTCACTCGAGAGAATGGCGACAGTACACGCCCCTGAGAAAAATAACAATTCGTGAGAATGTCGAGCACTCAGAGCACAGTCTAGGGAACCAGCTAGGTGGCCTGTTTCGATGTCCCATGCATCGAATAAATCTCTTTCAACAGGAAACACTCGCAAATTACTGGCATGAATAATTTATTTTGAGTCACATATTGAGCCGGATAGGAAAAGCGCCAAACAACTTTCACAAGTGTGTTTTTCCTTTTATGGTAAAAAAATAGCACAGTTAACGTACAGAATATCGATTAACGCTGACAAGCGTTAAGATTTGTATCTGTGTGCAAAAGTGTAATTTATCGAAAAAAAGAGATATTTGGTATCGTATTTCGAAGATACGAGAATTCGAAAAACTGAAATCCTCCCGATTTGATGATCAGAATATTTGCGCATATAAAGAAAATACAAATGCGAAAAGTGTGATCTCGACGTAATAATATGTCTCACACGGGATGCGCGTTCGCCAACTACGTTCTCCATCATGAATTCATCGAACGTTCGTGTAAACGTGCCCCTAGCGCGAGATGCCAACGCTAATATCGTGATAATTAAATCGACTTTACGACGCTTCTGAATATCAATCAGTCTGCGGAGCACAATGATTACATCTCGTTAACGGACACTCGTGCTGGCGCATGGATGACATTAACTTTGAGTGGTCTGCTCGTCGACGTGGGTTTTCCTTCTTCACAAGCGTGTCCACATATCCTACGGGATGACCATAGAAGGCAGCATAAATAGTCGTGAATAATAAGCTGATATTATAACAAATTTGCAAGCTCATAATTGAATCTATTTGAATATTACAGAGATATTTATGTTAATACTTAGATTTATTATAATAAAGGTTTTTGAAATTATACGAGGAATAATTACTGTCATGATAAACGAGCAAATTTTTTTTATGATTCTTACAAATATAATTTTTCTAAAATCTTATATAAAATCTTTATATAAAATCTAAAATCTTTTTATAAAATCTTTAATTTTTTTCTCTGTAAAATCTATTTCTCATCTGGAGAAATATTACAAGACGAATAAATTATTTATTCTCTTTTTTTTCACAATAAAAACAGCTTTAAAAAATTTTTGAAAATATCCTCCTCTAAAAATTTTAGAATTATCTTATCTTTATTTTCTTAATTTACTTGATAATAATACTTTTTGACTGGAAAAAAAGTAAATTCTAATAATCTGCCGCGGATAATTCTTCGCGAATTATTCTATTATATGGAAACACACAGACGTGCATTAAAATCATGTTGGATTGAAGACAGTTAGTCGAAAAATTCTATGGGGGAAAAAAAATTTAAAAGCCATTTATTGAACAGTTATCTGCATCGCAACTCGTCGTCCATTCAATCAATCGTACGCGTTCACCATCGAATCTCTACTAAACGCATCAATTCTCGCTTGGGATACGTGCGCCACATGTTAATGCGCCCTTCTCCCCATCCTCCTCCCACCTTCGTGTCTTCATCATCCTGTACGAGAAACGCACGTGCGTTTGTATCACGAGCATACCTAACGTATTTCTCCCTTTCGCTCGTTTCAGTAATAATTAGTATTCAGGAAAGCAAGATCGAATCATGTTGAGATCGTCGGAGAATCGTCGGGCCGTCGCGTTTCCTCCCATTTTTAATCCCCGCATTCCAGATTCGCGACGCGCATTCCGCGGTATTAGCGTGTGCTGTGTACGCCTTATTAATCTCACGATCTACGGAAAGAGACGTCTTCTTATGCGCGAGCACGATTCTACACGACGGAAGCCCGCGAGCTAGAAACGCATCCTTCCCTCGAACCTCTCGAGTGGTAATCCCGCGCGACGTCGCTCCCCACTCGTGCCCGCGCGCAATTAAATCCAACGATATCTCAGGAGATTACATTCTCGCGTATGACAGTTGTGCGTGGTTTGCGCCATTGAATCGCGTAAACGACGCGGAGTTTGTCGTCTTAGTTTACGATTTACAACGTCCGCGGCGGCAGCGGTGGAAGGGACAGAGTCGTCACCGGACTGGTCGCGAGGAAATCGCGTTCCGAGCCTCTCCCCGTCGAGACGAGGCAACGTCGTTTCCCCGAAAGCGTCACATAACTTAGCTAAACGCCGGAGAAGCCCATTAGACGGGGCCAAACCTTCCCCAGGAGACAAAGGTTCGCGGGAGACCGCTAATTGCATGTTTATGGAAACCGACCGAAGTTGTAAAAGCGCCTTCGAGGCGGCGTTTTACACGACGGCAACGACAACGATTGACGACGAGTTCCCAAAGGGAAGACGAGAGAAATGCGACTTGCTGGAAACGGTGCAACGTGTACTCTTCGCGGATCGCCAGAAGAAGTAGTACGAAGACTCGACTTCGGTAGGCGAGCGACATTAATCGCCGCCGAGCGACGACCTCGTTCCCGAGGCTCTCATCGATGACCTCGACGAGATGCTTCGCACTGAGGTTTCACCCGCTATCCGGGTGACTGTCCGGATATTAAACTCGCGACAATAACGCTATAAATCCATTAGTGGATTCAAGCGACATTGCAAGCATCTTGTGAAAGAATAATGTTCCTCTAATAATTAATTCGCACATGCACTAATCTCGAATCTATTTGCAAAATTAACTTCCTATAATAGCAAGAGAAAATTAAATGAGAAATTGTATAAATATAATTGTAAATAAAAGATATAAAGTAATTAGTAAGATTTGTAAAATAAAAATAAAATAAAATAAATTAAAAATATGAGAAAAAAATTATCAAACATTTTATTTCGGAATTATTCTCTTTTTAATCGTTAAAGAAAATTCGAAGCAAATTAAAATA
Organism: Pogonomyrmex barbatus; assembly: GCF_055798465.1. NCBI lineage: Eukaryota > Metazoa > Arthropoda > Insecta > Hymenoptera > Formicidae > Pogonomyrmex > Pogonomyrmex barbatus. Next base: position 5,631,429 of record NW_028297171.1, on the reverse strand, counting down.
GTTGTATTTACTATCATATCTGCGATTAAGCTATTGGCATAATGCGGGCTTCCATCGTGTTGGCATTTCTCTCATTAATAGCTTTACACGTCTCAGAAACGTTTTTCTTTTTCTTATTCTATTAACTTCTTATGATATAATGGATAGAATCAACGAAGTTTAAACATCAGATTTCATTGCCTCATCGCTGTGAGCAGACTTTGCAAGAATGTAGCAAATGCAGGCGGCTGAATGATTTGTTGTATAATAATTGTATTTACAAATTAACACTGTCTATGCGTATGATGATGACAATGAGAATATAGCAACACACGCGACAGAACCGATAATGAATTAATTTTCGTCTGCTTAACGCCGATTACGTCTATCACATAAGACGTAAGATCCCAGCTCGTTCGTCTGTGGGAAGACGTCCATGGTCGCTACTTTCTCCTTATGTAAGATAAACGCGATTAAAAATGATAGCTCGCGCAAATGTGTAGGCCGATTTTATCTGTGGTGAAAATTTCGTGGGAGACATCTAATTAGCATCAAATAATGTTATCCAATGTTTTTAAAGTAAATTCGAAAGTATAACTTGATGAAGTCACTTGATGAAGCGACTTTTTACTCTTGACTTTTTACTCTTGAGTTAAGTGGATAAAAATTCTTTATTTTCGCATTCTTTACTCTTGAATTAACACCACTAATGCACTATTGAAACTTTAAATCAAGAGATTAAATCAAGAGAATTGAGAAATACAGAAATATGTCTATATTCTGCGAAATTGATTTGAGTTGTACCTATAAGTAAGTAACACTAATAAATTATATTTTTACATTTCACTTGTGCTTTAAATATTTTTCAAATTATCAAAATTTTCAAATTAAATGTTTGAAATTAAAGACTGTGTAATACATGCAGATGATAGATAAATTGGATTTTTAATTACATTCCAACCTGAACTTGAATCTCCTTTATCGATTCATTCATTTTTCTGATTATCTGATATATGAATATTTATTATTATTCTCACACTGTGTTATATGCGAATATATTTTAAATCGAAATACTATTCAATTTTATTCGGTCGTTATTGTACATATATGTGTGCATGTGTATAATGTTGTTCCTCTCTCCATATATTATATCCTCTCGACTGTCATTTAAAAAGAAAAAAAGGGATTAGCACGTAAATCTTGGGGAAGCCAATCGTTAACGAGCTATTGATTAAGTGACCCATTTATAAATATGACAGCGTTAATTACAAGCATTATATCGATCGCGAATCAGACGACGCGGCGGATTAATGGCGATCCTGATTTAGCCGAAGTAGCGCTTGGAAGATGAGACGGAAAGACGGCAAGACGGCAATTTTTTTACGCATCGGATTCTAGCTTTTAGCTTCTAGCGAGTGAACCGTGCCTACTATACTGTGTATACTGGCGCTTGATTAAACTTGGTGATTAACCACTAACGACCACGTGCTCGTTCACTTAACATAAATCGCTGATTTACAAACTCCATAACGCTGCGCAAGGTCGCGACATAAATTCATTAGGCAATCGAATATATCAGCTGTAGACCTGAGACTTAATAGCACGTATCTCGGAATCTCTTGCGATTAAAATTCAACAATTTCTATGTCCGATTATTCATACGTAGAGTTGGTGATCAGAAAAAAATATTAAAATATACCGTTAGATGAGGATGTTACAACGATCTCTGATCCATTTGTAACCAGTTTTGGCTCTGTCTATTCGTGTGAATTTATTTTACGAGTTATTTATTATCTTATTTATGTCTTAATTATTATCGACGTAAATTTATAAAATCTGGAAAATCCAAAAATCATCAACTTATCTTCCAAAAATATTAAAAATTCTATTATTGAACTTAATCATTTTGGCACAATTTTATTGCGTAAAATGATTAACATTTTTGTGCTACAAAAATGCTACAATTTCAAGAAATCACTTTAAAATCTATTCTTTCTCATTTCATATTCCTTTTGTTCACGATTGATATTATTCCTTTGTTTTATAAAGAACAGTATTACATAAAGATATTTTATGTATTCACTATACGTAATATTTTCAGATAAAAGTTTGAAATACATTCTAAAAAGTACAATATAATGTTAGAGTTAATTAATTATTTTTATAGAACACCGTAGTAATTCCAGTAATTATCGCACAATCTGGCGCTCGTAATTTCAGGACGTGGTGCACCGCGCGTAACCGCGGCTCTCGTAAGCGATGGAGAAGGTAGGTTGATCGCCACCCCGGTCCGCAGGGAGAACATCGCCGCGAGGAGCAAGGAGAATCTCGCACAGGAGGCGGCCCTGGTCCTGCAGCAAGCGGGCAGTCTTCACTGCGTGGCGCGCGACAACCGACGCAGTCTGCCCGGTCGCTTCAGCACCCTGCCAGCACGTCGTAACAAGAATCGGCCCGAATTGCCAATCGATGTGAGACCTCGCCGTGGTAGCGAAGACATCAGCGCTACGACCGCGGATCTCGGCACACCGCGGGTCAAGAAAAAACCATTGGAGAGAAGCGCGAGCGATGCCAGCGCGAAGAAGCTGAAGAGCTCGCTCGCGCGATTCTTCTCGCCGAATTTGGAGAAACGACGAAAGCCGATCGGCCGAAGCGCGAGCGACGCGGGTACCTGGACGCGCAACGGTGCGCAGCGCAAACGAAGCGGCAGCGAGAGCGAAGGCTCGCACTTGAGCACCATCAGCCAGCGAGCGAAGAAGCAACTGTCGCCGATAATCGAGTCATCGCCGCAAGTAGATCAGCAGCCGTTCCACTTCGGTACCGTAAACGCGGATCGCGAGAACAACAATCGACCGGAGCCGAAGAAGCCGAAAAAACAAGAGGAGCGAGCAAGCCCAGGTATCGATGTCGATGAGGTGATATCGCGAGACGTCGAGGCGAAAGAAACGATCGAGGGAACGACGCTCGAAGTGCGCACCGACGAACCTGCCGGTAGATCGCCCAGTCGAGAGGCCAAAGTGATCGAGCATCATATATTTGTCGAAGGTAGAGACGACGAAGAGAAGAAGGAAATCGAACAAAAGATCGTGAGAACCAGCCGTACCCCTTCGCCTGCGAAAGAATCGAAACGCGGGGGAGACGAAGTCGACGAAGCAAGCACGTATAGTATGCTACATAGTAGCCGCTACGATTTTCAGAAACGCAACGAAGAGTCTACTATCCACAAGATGATCCATCGATTGTCCAATGACCGTTCGCCGCCGCCACAGCTGCCCAGAACAATGGTATCGCCGTCACCGGGATTCGGTCATAATAACAATCGGCCGTTCTCTTACACTAGACCAAACGAATCCTGCAGCCCGCCACCATCAGCGCAGACCAATGTGATTTATGCGCAGGTGCAGCCGGACAAGAAGAAGGCCCAGAGGAGTCACTCCGACAGCGATGAGGGCCTCGGCCTCGAGAGAAAAGATTCCTCTCGCGAGAACAGTCCCGCGGAGAAAGAGTATCGCAGAGTCGATTATTCATACAGTAATGATCTACGTCGCAACAATGAGATCAATACCTTCAAGTCGAGATACGAGGAAGATCGTAAGAGCGATAGTCCCTTCGGCAAACATTTGGGCAGTTCAAAGGACTTCATCTCTAGGGCCACCGAAATCACGAGACGCCACGAATTCGACGACAGGCGTCTCTATGACAAGCCAGAAAAATATACTTCAACTGTGTTCGTGGACACTTCCGGTCGAGGTAGAGCCGATGGCATGGATGCTAGACGAAGAGACAGTGGCGAGTTGTCCTCGAGACAGAATGAAAGCGGAATCTCTCACAAAACATCCGAATTAAGCGCTCGGCGGGATCTGCTGGAGTCCAGAATAAAATCCAGGCTGTTGGCCGATGAGATGTTCGCAGCCAAGAACAGTGCGAACGTACCGGTGAAAAAATCAAGCGAACATGAGATAATCGACAAGCCGATTGTGCCGTCGCCAGTCACGCCGAATCGGATCGCGTCACCGAAACGATACATGGATACTTACATCACGGAGACGCGTACCAACAGCAACGGTGAAAAATACATCTTCGAGAAAGAAATACATGAGGATAATGGCAAAGTATACGGTTACGAGAAGAAGATTACCAACAAGATCCCGACGAATGGCTACCTCGATACGAAACCCAGAGATGGTTATACCGTAGAGACCAGGACAGATAAATATGGCGACAAGTATATCGTAGAGACGCGAACTCACGAGGGCTATACCGGCGATTTCAAGCCGTTCCTCAGCGATCGAAGTCGGAGCAGTCCAGAAGAGAGATTTCAAACTATCAGGGATGGCGGCACCCCTTACAAATCCCAGCATTATCTGCCCGAAGGGACCTCTACGACGGTAAATCACTTTCGCAGCGCGTCACGAGAAAACGATGAACTATCGTCGCCGATTATCGCTAAAAAATTGAACGAACGAAAATTCTCGAAGAGTGACGACTTCCTGGATCGCGACAGCCGGCCGATCAATCGAGACGCGTATCTACCAAAACCGAAGAAGCCCTTCGAGTCGATCCGCGGTATGAGCAAGTCGACGCAACGGTTGGACGAGGTTGGAGAAAACGCCAGGGTGCGGGCTCTCAGGAGTGAGTATACCACGAGATCGCACGAGAATCTGAGCAGTCACGCGGATTATGTCAACGCGCGGGACATGAGACGTCCGACCGCGTTGCTGGACAGTCCGACAATGAACGGACGTAGAGAGAGGTCGCCGTTCGCGAAGCGTCATCTGGACAGCCTGCGCGAGGGTCCGAACGACGATTACGACACCGATATTTCGCAGATGACCAGTAGCCAGTTGGAGTCTAAATATTACAAGGAGACACGCACCACGCAGAGATACGCGAGCGGCAACGAGCATCCGATCCACGACGATTACGACAGCTCGCCGCCACGGATACGCACCGATCGCGGCGGTTATAATTCCAGCCGGTACGACTCGGACACTACCGCCAGGGACTCGCTACGCTGCGAGACCCGCTACGACGAGACGCGCACCACCTTGAGGAAGGAACACCGTAAAATGGATGACGATCCGAAGAAGCCATTGAGACGATCGCGCAATCGACTGGACTACTTCGACGATTCCGACAGCCCGCGAGGAAAAATATCTTCGGTTAGTCGGTTAGAAACGTTTACCAGCCGACAAGAGACTCCGACCAGACCACCTAGGACGTATCACGAGGGCAAATCCAGGCACACAAGGCAGGAGGTGCGAGGGCATACCGAACGTCGTCATCGCGAGACTAGGCTGAGCGATCCGGATCGAAAGGATCGGCTGGCGGATTCCGGTATCGAGAACGATTACAGAAGGGACTCGCAGGAAGCGGATAGACGTGAGCAACTCGAGTCCGAGGACGAGGGGTTCGTTAGCCGGCAGTTTATCAAGCACGAGCGACGGCACACCGATCGCAACATGAATCTGACGCCGACGTCTGAGCAGCGCAAATATGACAAATACGCGAGCGACTCGTCATCGAAACCGCCGTTGGTTACCGCGAAACCGCCTTCCGGTGCCGCCGATAAAAAGTATGAGAAGAAAGCGGCGAAAAAGAGCGGCACCATGAGCAAGGTCAAACAGCTGTTCAGCAAGAAGGAGAAGAAGGCGAAGGAGGAGAAGAGCAAGAAGAGCGTGAGGAGCGGCAGCAGCGGCGCCTTGACCGACGACGAGGTGACCATGAGGTATCGAGAGTATCGTGGATATCAGCTGAGGAGCGCCAAGAGCGCGCGGGATTTGGGCAGCGATATTAATCAGGTAGGAGATTTTTTTCTTTCTTCTCATATTTGCACGCCCGGAAACGGCTCCGCGCGAGGTTAACTAACTCGCGGTTGAAGCCTCGGCCGAGCTCGGGGTTACGTCGACGATGATGGCCAGTGATTGATTGATTTTGGCATCCCGACTCTCGGCCAATGAATCGGGCGTTAAGAAAGGGCAATGGAATCGCACGATTACAACGTAGCGTATCGATCGAAAAAAAAAAAAAAAAAAAAAAAACAGTATACCGGAAGTTTTCGTACGAGAAGATGCAACGGTTAATCATTGGCAAGAAAAGAACAGAATTAATACATGCATGAAATTGAGGTTGCTAATTATTTTCTTATATTTGTAAAATGTCTCAAAAAGATATAGTTTTCACGATGACAAAATTATACATGATTAAAATCTTATTTTAAAAAATTATAAATCTCAACATTTTGTTTGGTAATAGGGTTGTAAATTTATTGGGAAAAGTAATTAATCTTTACTTTCCTGTTAATTATTATTTTTCTCAACTGATATTCTATACGAGGCAACTCGATCTAAGAGGGAGAAAAATCGGAATGCATGACTCATAAACTCAACTCATTCGTTTTAAGTCAATATGAAATATCGTATTTCTGAGGTTTTCCGAAGATTACTGCACGAATAGGAAATATATCTAAGTGATATATTTAGGCGATCGCGCGAGCGTAAACGATCGCGTTTCAAACATCATCCCCTTTACTTCGAAAAGAGATAAGGCTCATGCGATATTAATCAGGATGACCACCATGCATAAGCCATACGAGAGAGTCATAGGGCGTTACGGGATTCCTGTTCCGCTTCTGCTGTATTTATTGTGCGATTGTCGCGGATTAGTGGCGACGAAGGCGAGGAGAGAGATCGTTTCCCGCGCGAAAAACGGTCTCTCTTCCGCGATTAGCCGTCGAATAATTTCCCGATTTTTTTTCAAGCGTGTCTAATCCGCCGACGACGTCGCGGACTCGACGGTACGAACCGGAAGTAGCTGATAATTGGGCTTTAACCCGAGTTGCCGACTGCCATTGCAATTGCGTCATACCTAACTGTACACCTAGCCGTCCTCAGCACCTAGCTGGTGCGAAAAGCGCGACTTTAACGGGCGACTACGCGGTAGAGGATTACACCGTCGCCCACGCCCGTGCGGAAGCGCATTTCGGAGTATCTGTCATGCAAACGCACACGCAAGCCGTGACAAGACAACGCGAGATTCCTACGACTCGAGCCTGCGAAACTGCATAAACTTCGGCATGCATACTGAATCAACCTAGCTCATAGTTTCATATTAAACGTCATGACATTTATTATTATTAATCTCGATGATATTCGTGTGATAATCGCAAGTTCTCGTCTCTTAGTTAATTATTTGGTATAAAATTAAAAAATTACAGAATACCATTTGTTTGAATTTCGTGATGTGTCAGAAAAAAGTCTTTATTAATATACTTTTCTGTAAGAATGAAATATCTTAACACGCGAAACCTCTTAGTCAATTATTCGGTATAAAATTAAAAAATTATAAAAATTACAGAATACCATTTGTTTGAATTTCGTGATGTGTCAGAAAAAAGTCTTTATTATTAATATACTTTTCTGTAAAAATGAAATACATCTTAACACGCGAAAGCCCTATGAATTATTAACATTTGTTTACTGAGAACTACTCGCGGAATTAATGATGTTTGCGCGTAACACCATCATCTCAGAATCGCTGCGTTTGATTCATTTGCCACTATGACAATGGACAGTTACGAATGTTATTGTTAGGCTCGAATCTGCACGAAGCACGATAGGCTCGTCGATCTCGCGAGTTAAGCGGGATAGACGTTACTCCGTAACGGAGCTTTCGCTGTCGGACGTCGCCGGGGTCCCGTATGAAGAGTAATGATACGGCGTCCGCGAACGATCATCGACATAAAAGCCCACTGCCTCCTCTCTTGGGAAATAAGTCGGAGCCGCGGCCGCGCGAGACTTACCGGACGTAACATTTAACCCGAATGATAGATAATTCTCCGCTCGCCGTTGGCCTGAGGAGATTTTTCCTCGCAGTAAATCCTGGAACGGTCGTTATTTCTCGATTGTGCAACTCGTCAAGACCGCACGTCCGCCGAGATATTCAATTTCGCGAGAAATTGACGACGCGTGCGACGTCATATAAAGTGAACACAAAGTGATACTCGCTGCCACACGTCGAGAACGGCGCGCATTTTGTTTCTATTTCCATCCATGATTAATCGATCGCTTAATATTCCAATTACTACGTATTTACGTAGCGTTTGAGGTACAGCGATCGGCCTCCGATCGTCCCGGCGCGGCGGCTTGGTCGGCGTCCCCCGGATGGCGTTCTCGACCCTAATTTCCCGCGATCTTCTAACTCGATTACGCGCGAGCATGTGTGTTATTAACACGCGTTTCTCGTCCGCGCCGCGCTCATCCGAGGCAATTTACCACGAGCCGCGCGTTACGGTCGTAACGATTTGCGGCGTGGCGGCGAAGGTCGCAGTTGCAGTCGGCCGTGTTGCAAGCGCCCGGACAACGGCGTTCGAGCAAACGCACGAATATAAAATATCGACGCCATTATCTAATTAGACGAACACGCCGTAAATAACGACGCTTAGTATATCACATCGTTGCCGTTCCTGTTGCCGCGTAGAGAGGAAGATGGAGTTTGCCCGGTAGTGTTCGCTCTTCGCTCAAACGTTTTCACCGCGTGAATCGTGAGAGTCGCTCGTTGATGGCTCCTGATGACTCTCGAAATACCCACTCGCAATTCCCGAGTAAAGCGAACCTATTATCGTCGCCGTAAGTCACGGAAGAATTGACTATGACGATTTCGCCAATCGTTCTAAAATTTGCGTTACTGAATGTTGAATCGATAATTTGCTCATCCTTGGCTATTCATCTCAAAGGATGAATTGAATTTCGTGATGTCGTTCCATCGACATGCATCTCATGCATGCATCTCATTTGTGATACTAATCATTTATACTTAAGAACATCTGTTTTTATGTAGAATAATGTCCAGTGAGGAAATAGAAAAATATCTCAAAAGCGTTATTCAAATGCTTGCAACTCTTGATAGAAATTACGCTTTGAACGAATCGACGCGTTTATTTGAAAGAATCGGCCCGGACAGTACGGTAACTCGCCGAAGATTGATACGCGATGTTGCGAGAGGCGTTGAATAGCTCGTAGGTATGATCAGTGTCAGTGCCATCGCTATCGATGGGAGATTAATGGACCACAGCGTGTCGCCGAGCGGTCGGATCGAGAGCTGCCGACTCGAGAAAGAAGCTACAATGGCAAAGAAGCGAGCGTGAAACGCGTCCACGACGGTCTCACGGTGGGTCGGCGTGGCGTTACACAACGCATTACATGACGCGTCTGTGCACCGATCGGCGCTCGTGACAGGTGTTTGTGCGTGGTATGAGCAGGAGTGAGTGAATTGAATCGAGACGGCGTTTCGAATTTACACACTCCGCTCGTAAGCTAATGATCGTTTCGATCGTTGCGATCGAATATGCGAGCCTACGCTAGGTTATTAGGACGTTTATCTCGTCGGATAATCTATTTATTGAATTTAATTCGCGTGCGCTCTCTCTCTCTCTCTCTCTCTCTCTCTCTCTCTCTCCTCCCTTTCTCGTTCTTTCTCTCTCTCGTTCTCGCCATGCCATTATCCCCTTCGCCCAATCTCGCGCGTTCCGTTTTCTGTCATTCCGCCTCCGTTAATACCCAGCCTGACTGGTACTTTCGCACTTCGTCATTAATCGCGGCCACGTCGCCCTGGGACACGACGAAACCCATTTGCCTCTCCCGCCGCGTTCGACGGCGAACGCAGTCGGCGCATTTTCGCTCGTTCGCCAGCCATCGAAACCGTACCCTCCTCCTCCTCCACATCCTCCTCGTCCTCCTTCTCACCTCTCGTCGGACGAGTTATACGACTAGGCGCAAACGGGCCGCAGCATGCACCGACCAAGTGTCCGCTCATACTCTCGGCGGAGACCTCGTTTTCTCACGGCGGGACCGAAACCCCTCGTTGCGCAACTATGCAATTATAAGGCGCTAAGAGTATCATTTTTCAAATGTAAAAGCTCCGAGATCTTTGAAGAGTTTTATTACGGTCGTTAACTCCGCGATGCAAATCCGCTCACTTTCAAATACATCATCATTGTCTGGATAACAGTAAAATAAGTATAATTTTGATTGGATGATAATACACGACGTGTGTGATGTATGTAATTGAAATATTTCATAATTTTATTACTTATTCGCTATTTCGCTATTTTTATAATTACGAATAATAAAAAATAATGATTATTTTATTCCCGAAAATGCCCTCTAAATCTGATCATTTTATCATTATACAGATAATATATTTTATAAATTCATATTACGTAAAATATCAGTTTTGATCGGCATGCATCATCCTCCTGTGATTTCCCACTGCGCAACTGCGTACATGTACATCGGGATCTTCGTCGCAGGTGTTCGCACACGCGTGTGCGCGCGAATCGAGTAGCGTGTAAAGCTGGACGCGCTTGGCCACGGCTGGAGGCTGCGTGCGCGAGATGATCGAGCATTATCGTATCTCGGAACACCCACGCGCGCGGCCGCCGCTCGGCGACGAAGGAAAGAACGGGCAATAGTGTCGCGGACAACCGACCGATCGACCGATCTACGCCCAGGTGCACCCTCGCGCGCTCTCCCTCCCCCCTCCTCTCTCTCTCTCTCTCTCTTTCGCTCTCTCGCGTGCGCGCGATCTTTACCGTCGCGAACGTCTGTGCTTCGTTTTGTTTCGCGGAGGCGAGGATGCTTTCGCAACGACCGCCAGCATAAAAGGGACCAACGACGTAACGAAAGGGAGACGGGACCGGATAGCAAGAGAGATGGGTCGAGGGGGGGACGCGTCGAAGAGGGCACGCGCAAAAAAGGCCCATTAACTTCACCGTAACCCGGCAGGAGAGGTGCGGATCCCCGCGGCGCGGCTTGCCTTATGCCGCGCTAATTAATAATAAATGGCCATAAAACGAAAAGAGTATCCTTTATTTTGTACTGCCGTCGCCGACGCCGACGCCGCCACCACCGTCGCAACATCCGCCACACCGTGGAACATCCCTTCCTTTCCGGCTGCTTTTTTAAACAACCTCCTAGCTCTGTGAATCACCTCCTAGCTCTGTGAATCTAACCTGTTTCTGATATTATTCAGACGTAAATATTTCGCTTCCCGCTTATGTAACGTCGATAAACGCAAATCATTCTAATGTTTCACTTTCGTCACGCTTATTCGAGGAACTCGCGCGTTATCGCGTTCCATTCGGCCTTAACGTTAAATCGTACCATTACCGTGGCATTATATTGAGTTGTAAGTTATGTTCGCATAATCTCTGATTGTCCGTAGGGGATTTATCCGAGGATAGAATAAATCTGTCTGTATGTATCTATCTATCTATCTATCTATCTATCTATCTATCTTACTCGCCGATTAATACCGCCGTTTCGCAGTAGCCAACAATCGAGACAATTGCGTACGATATCTATTGTATAGCGCACGGCGATAATTATGGAGTGTGTCGCGGCGACACGTTATCTAGTGTCACGCAATTTTTCTCAAGCTCGCAATACACCACTTACACTTGCGCGAACGCAGCCTAATGATTCCTCGCGCGGCGTCGCGAGTTTGAGAGAAAATCGCACGTCAAATGTAAAAAAAAATATGTAAAAACTATATGTAAAACTTTTTAACACGCGGCTGCACTAAATCGTTGCACACCCATCGCGAATACTTCCCGCGAATACTACTTTGGTGTGCGAGGCGATTAGTATGCTATCGCGGGAATTCCGATCGCACGCCGCGATCCGCACGGATTAGTTGAAATCGGCGTTGGCGGGCGTAAGGATTTCACGAGGAACGTGGTCGTGTGTGCGTGCACGTTCTCTCACGTGCGGAAAGAATCGGTCTATCTGCACTGTAGGGCAGATCCCCGGTATGCGACGAGACCTCACACCGTCATCGACGCCGCATCCACGAGCTGACTTACACACGCGGACGCACACCCATCCGCGAGAGAGAACCGTATTCCGTTTCCAGCCAAAGTTCACGCTAATGGCATTTGCTCCACACTAACATCATATGTGGCCCGAGAGAGAGAGAGAGAGAGAGAGAGAGAGAGAGAGAGACCGGCCGGTCGACCCATTACAATTTATTAGCTCACTCGGCGCGGGCGTGTTCGCGGTTCTGTACGACGACTCGATATACCGGATTGAGTTGGCCGATATCGACGCTTTTTGCGCGCCGATCGCCGGCGTGTCTGCACGCACGGCAATTCGATCGAGCGTGATCGCGATTCGTGTTATTAGGACCGATAAATTGTAAAAGTGAGATACGAGAAAAAACGCGTGAGGTACAATGTTAACGGTAAAGTGATGATACATTCATGAAAGAAAAATACAATGAACATTCGCTTCTATACTTTACTATAAACGCTCGAGAGATAGCACTCGTAATAAAAGCTAACGAATAAAATATAGTTTAGTGGCTTATTAGATACTGAGTTACGACGCGAAAATATCGCCAGAAAGGCTGGAGAGCGCTCGCTAAGAATACCATTAAATTTTAAGAGAAAGTTTATCAATATTATTTAAAGACCTTACGCATTTATTTCCTAGAGCTCTTGTATTTATTTCGCAATATAATAGTTTCTTCACATTGTGATTAAAATAGCAAGATGGAAGTAACGATAGATGATACATGTGTCACAAAATCAAATCAAGACATTTAACTCGCTCTGTAATGGAAAGTGATCGAGGAAGATGATGATGAAGAGTAAATCGGAGCTACGTAACGAGATACTAAATTCCTGCGAATCATTCAGGATCGAAGCGCCGGCTATGCATATGCGATATCGCGAGGGAGAAACGATAATGCGGCAGGACGAAGGGAAGGGAAAAGGGCCCTTTGAATGTTTTCCTCGAGAAAAGAGAGAGAGAGAGAGAGAGAGAGAGAGAGAGAGAGAGAGAGAGAGAGAAGGAGAGAGCATTGGGAGCTAGATGCACTTTGCTTTATGGTAGGCGGATCATTCACACCTCCACTCTGGCGGACGCCAGGCCGGTTGTTGCGCCTGGGTTAAAGGAAAGGAGCAGCTGAGGCTATATGTAAGAACTGGATCGCATTCCCCGCTCCGTGGGGCATAAAACCGCTGAGATAATATTGCCAGATAGGTTATTTATTGATATCTCGGGCTTAGAGGCTGCCTCTTAGCCACGATGCTCTATGCCCGGTGTGCCATCACGGAAACCTTCCGCGGGATCGCATAATGCCCCGCCACGTTAGCCTCTTCCACGCTGCCTATATACGAAACCACCCGCGTAACATCCTGCTAGAGAACCAGGGTACCGTTGATAGCCCTGAGAGATGCGAGATTTGCTTCGGTATAACCTCGTCAAGTGCCCACGGCTTCGATACGCGAAGAGTCAATGGCGGTCCCTAAATTCTACGTTCGTTCCGTTTCGCGTTGGTCCGTGGACGGTAACATATGGAAAGTGCATAAACGTGCATTAAACGTTGTGTGAACCAAAAAGTTAAAAAAACATTCTATTTTATTAACTTATTAAAATATTGCATCTATACGTAATTTCATAAGATATTCTTTTTAAACTGTTGCAGAAAAAGAAGCTATATAAAAAAAGTTATTTTTTAAAAGCTATGTGAAAATCTCTCTACTATGGAATTAAGAAATTTATTGTTATTATCAATATTTAATAATAAAGTCCTCTTCGTTTGCTTAAAGGATCTATTAATCGGCTATAAGTTGAAGAATTTGTAGACTCGCAGCGAAGCTGAAACACCCTGTATATGCGTCGTGTAGGTTTTGGTGTAGGTGTTAGGACGTAGGCGCGATATATCTCTCATCTCTCACGCGGAATCGTATTCGCACGTATCTGCGACGATTCGTACGTTCGTTGGTTTGTTCGTGCGTCAGTTCGGTGTCTATAAACGCGGCGGGCAGGCGAACGCGCGAATATCCGCATAACTTTCCAATTTCTGTATTCCGCCTTCTCGCTCCGTTTTAAGCAGGTTCGCCCGTCGTCCAGATCGGCCGCGATCGCGATTTGCATATTCAACGAGGCCCGCCGATAGCTCTGCACGCCTCCGACCGCTTTTTCCGTCGCTTACGTGTACGAGCATATACGCATATTTCGTGATATCTGTAGGACATTAAATTAACTCGTACCGTTATGAGACGCTTATATGGCGAGCGACGCCAAGAAAACGGTGGCCACTTTGACGAAATTAAAAATCGCGATTAAACGAAAGTGACGAGAAACGACTTTTTCGCGAGTTGCTTTTAAGGAAAAATATAAATACATAAAAATATAAAATATATATCTAAAAATTATTAATAAAATTTGCGTTAAATGGTACGAATGGTAGTTATGTAATATTTTTAACCAATCTCTAGTCTTTTAATATTGAGTTCACTCTGCCTACTTCATTATCCACCCTCCTGGCTACAACATTGATATCCAAAACTTTCCCACAGCGGCGAAAAAGACTCAAGGGGTAGATCGGAGGTCAGTGAAACGCGAGAGATCCGCGAAGACGTCGGCGAAACGAAAAAAGGACGCGAGCAGGTTACACGGAGATTTCCCTCGGCGGGGCGCACGCAGCACGGTTTCGTGCCAATCGTTGCGCCGGTTAGAAATAATTAATTACGCGAACGAGCGATTAATGATGCCTCGCAGTCCCGCGTGGTCGAGCGGCTCGCTCGCGCTCGGCGAAAAGTCATCATCCTTCAAGCCGCGGCTCGCTCGATCGGACCCACTTTCGCGACGACGAGCGATCTTTCCGATCGCTCGACATCGCGCATTCGCATGCGGGATTCTCGTTCGATCCACCTCAGGCGACACGCACGGAATCGTATATGCATATGCAAATGCGCACGGGACATATTTATACCGAGAAATCTCTGCAATGTTCCTATATGTGGCGACACGTAAGAACATTACAGAGATTTCTCAGTATAAATATGCGAAAAATCAAGGAGGATGTAAAGATTTTGATGTGAATCTGGCGCAATGAAATAGATATAGCGTATTGTAATACGACAAAAATCTTATTCAATCACAGAGTGAAATAATTTTACACCACGGCATGTTATTAGTGACATATGTTATATTTTGTTCTCACTTTTTCGGGTACTTCTCAGAGGATGATTTGCATACAAATTTTTTAATTTGATTAGCGATCACGGAAGATTTCTGTTTAACGTCGTTAAACGCGATTGTAAGACAGCACGAAAAGAGATATGCGGTTGACGAGTATTTCATTTTCCTTGCGACAATACCAGGCACGTAGAGGCGAAGTGCTGTGTCAACTTTGGTGGCAGCATCGAAAAACAGCCGCGTCATGTAACACACTTTCCGTACACGGCGTAAACATAAACAGCCGCGCTTAGAAGCGACGCGACGACGCGTCAGGTGCGACAAGGTCCTCTAAGACCCTCGTTGCATCAATTGCGCAGGTGTTATGCCGCTTCGAGAGCTAAATCGGGAACGGTGAGGTCACGGTGGTCGAGTCAGAATGAATGAGCGAAAGAAAGAGAGAGAGAGAGGGAAGGAGGGTGAGCGAGAGGGAGACAGAGAGAGAGAGAGAGAGAGAGAGAGAGAGAGAGAGAGAGAGAAGAATGATTATCCACAGGAGGTATCGTCTGAACATTTTTGGTATTAACGAAGGAGGCGATCTGCATAATTATGCAATGATCCGCCTGCAGCCCCGCCGCCATTACCACCGGGGCTGAAAGTCTAAAACGAATGCGAGCAATAATCTGCATAATTGCGCAATCACCGACATAAAGTGAGATTTTAATAATCGGCGCCGAGTATGTGTCCCGCGCGCAGCTCTCGTTCGCGATAAGATCGCGCGTGGACTCGTTAAACGGCATTGTAACATCGCGCATTTTGGATTTTACGATGCTCGTCGTGTAAGACTCGACGTAAATCACTCTCCGATACGCATATACGATCGTCGCATTAACATTCGTCGCGGGCGTAAAAAATCATTTTTACGATCCAAATTCGGCGAAACATTTATACGAAGTATATCTCTCGAACGCATCAATTTACTTTAAATTCAATACTCTTTTTTATTATAAAAATAAGTGATTTGTAAGAATTTCTACGGATATAAAAGAATAATCAAAAAAATCTGTGAAATCTATCTTAATTAAAATTCTTTATATAATAAATTAACAGACACTCGCTAATTACAGATTAGATTAAGACGTTAGAATTTCATTCTTGATACTTTTCATGCTAATCTCCGAATTATAATATTGAAAGGAAAAGATATAATCTGAAATAAAATTTAAATAAATTAGGTGTCTCGTAGCAAATATTTTAAAACAATCAATTTTTTTCGCAAAGACATTGCAACGATATTTCATGTGTAGGAAAGTGATATAAATGGCAAGATGAATGGTCGTCGACGTTATTCATCTCTTTTCAGGTAATTCATCAGTCCATCTTTGAAGGAAGGTCGAGCGGACTGCTTACGTAATTATTAGCTCAGTTACGACAACGTGCCATGGTATTATCGCGCGTGTGGTCCGTTTCGACGCTGCTGGCGAACAGTGGCACAATATCAGGTCAACATTACTACGTCGATACCTCGATCGGCACGCTTTACCGGCCACTTCCTTACACGTTCACGTCGTGTACACTTTCTTGCAAGACCTGTCGATTAATCCGGACATTAACATTCAATGCCTGATTCATATTTCCCTCGTGTGTACCAGAGAGAGTCGGGAAACTGTTTTTTTGGTTAGTTATTAATACCAGCATGATACTTTCTATAATTATATAAAATCACGTTTCCTGATAATAAGTTTTCTTGTGCCTGTAGTTGATTAAGAATTAAATTTCCGATTGATTAGAACTTTCCTTTTTGATAGGAAAACACTTACTAAATCTTGCAGATATCTATATATATATATATATATATCTGTATAGATATCTATAAGATTTAATAAGTGTTTTCCTATCAAAAAAGAAAGCTCTAATCAATCGGAAATTTAACTCTTAATATATAACTTATATGTGTGTGTTTTGCTGTGTGTGTGTGTGTGTGTGTGTGTGTGTGTGTGTGTGTGTGTGTGTGTCAAATTATTTTCTCACTTTTGTTTTTTCAATTTTGACCAGAACAGAAATCATATTACAAAATATAGAGATATATAAGAAATATTAAGCTTGGAAGTAAAAAATGATTTTAATTACTATAACAATTAAATTTAATTGTTCAATATCTTAATCGTACTTTATTCATTGATATCCTCTTAAAATATTGAATTCAATGAATTTCTAATAATTCTTCAATAACTTAAAAGTTAAACGACGATGAGGTATACCATTTGGTAAAAAAATATCATTGTGCAACGCCGATGTACAAAGTAGGCATTTCCCGGATTATTTCCAGCAACGAAAAGACCTAGTAAATTCCTTTCCTCGCATCTTATTGCCATAAATACAGACATCCTGTTTGCTACGCGGTACAAATTAACATTCCAAGTCGAAACAGCGGTACTTAATGCTATCTGTTGCCTCAAATAGTAGTAAATGCTTTTCAAACCGTAAATAATACCAAGTCCGGTTTACCCCGCGCACGGAGATGAGATATATCGTATTTTATTGCATCGATGCTTGTTTAACGCGCGAGCATGCATAACACGCGCATGTCTACGAGCACGCGTAAACGGATTATTATTATATGTATGCGTTATAATATTATAATTACTCTCGTAGCAGCGAAATTAGCGATGAACCATGTAATTAAAGCCCTGACTAGAATCTCCAAATATTCTCATTTTTCTATGACTTTATGTCTAGTTGCGTCTTATAATTATTAATAAATAGAAAATAAAATAATTCGGAAATAGAACCTCTATTTCTCTATTTAAATTTAATTTTAATCTTTAAATTTTAATTTTTAATTTTTAATCTTAATTTATCTGTTAAATTATAGCATTTTATTTCAAAGCTTTCGATATTAAACATCACTGTGTTTAAAATTTTTAAAGATTACACTATCTTTAGAATGTTTTGGATTCTAAAGATATTTTTTATTCTAAGCTCCTTATGCTCCTCGTGTTTTGGCAAAGAACGAATGAAAAACAATAATTTAAAGTTAAAAGGAAGAGATATTATTAGCTTTATTCTTGACAATGCTTATTCTACTTAGCTGAACCAATAGTCACTGATGTCATTTGCATTCAAGCACGTGCCTAACTTGTCTAATCGTAAAATGGACTCCACTCGGCGGAGTGTCTCGAGAGCTCGTTATCCGATTCCCCGATTGGCTCTCGCGATTCGCGATGCCGCCGACGAAGATTGCCCGGATGTTTTGCATACTTCTGATTACGCGTTATCGATCCCGGCGAGCGAGGGCCCAAGTCTCCTCAGGGTTACACGGTGGGTTTATTAACTCCCGTGTCAGTGTCCCTTGTCGCACTTTGTTACTCCAGCTGACAACGTAATCTCAGTACACGCCGCCCTGGTGCACGCTCGATAATCGATACGCCGATCGCTAGTGTCGTTACCCAGAAGAAACATTGTGTGTAAAGACCTGTTTAGCATCGACACGACTTCCGACGCAATATCGTGGTATCCAATTCAACTGTTCGGTTTAAAATTATGGCATAAATCATTTTATCGTTATTCTGAGAATAAAAAGATATTAAAAGGTATTATACAATATATTTTAACGGAAATTCCCGATAATTTATTATAGATTTATTTTGTTATATGCAGGAAGAATCTTGATTTATGTAAATCTAAATAAAATATAAAAATTTAATAAATCATCTTAAATTATAATATAATAATTTTATTGTATTTTATATAACATGAAATATGATAATAGAATGTCAACAGAATAATGCAAAATCAATCATCGTTAAGTATAAATCATTTATTATTTTATCTCATTTTTATTATTTTTGTTGGAAACTTTAATTTATTAGTGAATTATTAATTTAACAAAATAAATTAAGTTATAAATTTATTTTTAATAACAATTAACTATATTCTTCGAAAATTTATTATTAATATTTACCTAACATTTAAGAAAATTATAATCTACTAGAAAAAAAGAAGTATCTATTCAATTTCACTTAAAATCTATTCCTTGATGAAAAAAATTAATGCTAAACAGTTAAATGCCATGATTCAGTAGAGACAATGTTATGTCTTGGAAGAAAATACATTAAAATCGGTAGTTTACACCTGTGTGACTTATATGGAACTATTCGTCGTAAAATTCTCACATACAGCTTTCAAGTCCCATATGTCGCACATTGTATTGTAAAAATATCGCGAGCGAGAGGTTAAAATCTATCTTTTAGCCAGGCGCCAAGGGACGCGGAGCCTGCGGGGTCACGCAGGTACAAACTCAGCATCGTCATTTTGTTCCGTACATGTTAAGTGTGTTACACGTGGATTATGCCCGTGCACGTTTTAACTCGACATAATCGTATCCTTCCCCGTTGGGCGACCCACTTTACAAGGTCGTGGGATCAAACATCAGGCAGGTGCAGACAGTACCGTTTATTGTTTTTTAGCGGAGTCACACGCCGCGATATATTATTCGGCACGCTTAATACGGTATTAAGCCAATGAACGTAATCATCTTCGACGGTTTACATCGCGGATTCGCCACGAGCCAAGCAGGCTGCGAGGGCTCTATTAGCGCGAAACCTGTCGGTATCACTTTTTATAAATCCACTCTCTCTCTCATACTTTGTCTCATATCTTGTCAACGCTTGTCCCCAGGGAGACATTTATCCAAAGTTTTATTCGACAAACAAAAATGTTCAAAGATAGGGAAATATAAAAAATGTGCAAAGTAGCTTTCTTGACGAATATTAGATATGGATAAAAAAAAATATATTTTATGAAAATACAAAGAGATACGTTATCACACAGATGGCACTTGCGGTGGTACTTGTAGCGCATATGATAATTCGCGACGAGTATATACCGCTACCCACTTCAATGATCTCCGCCGGTGTTCCCACGGAGAGAACAAAGCTCTGCAACAACAGGAGCGACGCGCACTTGTCGGCGAGTCGCGAGTTCTGAGCGTGCGAGTGCCGACGAGGACTACTCGAAGTAGACAAGTACACCGTTGCGCCATCGTGAGGTTCACCTTATTGGAAATACCGAACGGCTCTCGGGAGCCACGCGATTGCGAAAGGCAAACGATTGTACATTCAGGAGGTAGGGACGAGAAATTCGTACGTGTACTATAATAAATGGCTATTTCTTCTGATGAAACCACTTACGCGACGAATCGAAAAAAATCAATTAATCTCTTTCAGATTTCAAGCAACGTTATCATATTTTAAAAATTTATTATCAAAGTTGCGAACAAAAAATGTATTATTAAAAATAATGAGCATTGTCCTAAGAGAATATAGCAATTTTCAAAAACAATAAAAACAAAAAATTTATATATTTTATTGAATATAATTAAGAAATAATATTTTGTGAAGCAAATAAATTTTTAGAGATGTACACTTGTATTTTGTATTTTAATGAAAAATATAAAAATTATATGTTCTCTCTTTCTTGACATTGATTTGAGAAAAATTGGTTTTGCAGGTTAATATATTTTCTCATTTCTCAAAAGCAAGCCGCTATTCTATACTAAATACATTTTGTAATGTTTTTATATCTCGTATTGTTCAAACCAAGACGCCTAAATAGATTCGTCCCGTCAGATTGACGATCTTGGTCAAGGAGTCGCTCACTTTCAAATCCGACGAGGAAGAACGTGTCGATCGGCATGAAACAGTTTGTTTCATTTATATATATATATATATATATATATATATATATATATATATAAAATAAAGGTCGAGCCATTCGTGCCTGATCAGTCGTTACCTCGTTTACTCGGCCCGGAATAGCGTGGCGCCGATCAAGCATTGCTTGATGCATACGGATCGATAATCATCAAAAATTCGAGGTCGATCGGTACCCGCGCACGATTCAGGCATTCGTGAAACGTGCTAGAAAAATCGTCCACTAGCCTTGCACGAATTCGCGTATCGCAACACGATAAAGACTAGAAAGGTGCCCGCTCGCGGCCCGCTGCGGCCTGTTTCCGGCTCTGCAGACACGTGCATCTCGCGATTGTATCTGGCGATTGGCATTCTGAAAATTTCCGTGCTTGACGTGAAAAAGTAACGGTGAAAAAAATAACGAGAAGTATTCGCCGACGGCCGGAATGTAATTGTCCCGTTTGCATAGATTTTTTTATTTGCTGCAGCGTTAGCCACATCGGAGATACATTCTTCCTCTTATCGAAATGCACAACCATATTTTTTTTTCGCATCATCGGCAGATTATCGGGTGTACAGATCCCGCAACGCGAAACGTATCATTACAACATGTGCAGCTATCTGTAATGATTCATCTTCGTTTGATTGAACGTCAGTAAATGTTCCTCGAAAAGCGACAACGCAACAATTTTCCATGCGAATGTAATTTGCAAATCACAATGCTGTTACAATGTTTACATAGTCATAGTTGGTCGCAGCGTAAAAATCCACGGCAGATTACAGATTGCCAGCTACAAAATGCTACCATGATTCACAGTCATAAGATAAAACGCTCGAAACCTTCGCGCGTTTCAATTTCTCGTTTTTCTCGCGGACTGCAACGCGATTTTCGCGTTGCTTATTTTTCCGCGGCTCGTTTGTAACCGCAAAGCAGTGCCATTATAATGTTGATGTTGTACGAAATGTTTCATCAAGATATCTCGCAAGATGCAAAACTGGCGATTTTAAAAGAAAAAAAGAGAAAATGAAAATGAGAAAAAAAAAGTAAAAATGATACAAGAAGTGTTACATTAATCTTCCAATAATCTTTGCGTCATATGAGATTATCACAATAAATGTGTTTAAATTTAAATAAAAAATTTAGATTTAAAATAAATTTTTAAATTTTAACAAAAATTGAACCACGTTTCACTTTCATTTTTAATAAAACAAATTTAATAAAAAATATTGTATAAAATTTGAAAATATTTTTTCCAAACAATTTTTCTATTTTTCTATCATAAATTTTATAATATAATATTGAGTAAAAAAATGTGCATAAAAAATTCAAAATTCAAAATTTCTGTGTCAAAAAAATATAAATAATTCTACATTTTTATATTTTTTTCGAATAAACTTCACTTACAATATCAGAAAGAGGGACTGATAAAATAAAAAAAATGCAAGGTTAATAATTGCAAGTACGTTATCGCATGTACTCGGAGCATTAAAATCAGCATTCCAGCAGCTCGTTGATGCAATGCGAGTATTGTGTATTGACGGCGCACACTTGCACGATAAATTACGAACACACATCATTGTAGTCTTCTCGTTGTTGTCATCGACCTTCTGTCATGTATTTGCGAACGCGCGCGCACTTTTTCTCATTTTTGCCCTATCGATATCCTATCATTAAGATTAAAAGGGAAATGCGGCGGTAGGTATTATTATTGAAATGTCACGCGATCATGTTATTAAGTTGTCTCGTAAAACATTCATTCGCACGACGAATATCGTCACGCAAAACTCTCGCCGCACTCATCGACGCATACGATAGGATAATAAATTGTAAGATTGGCCGTGTACAAATTTCCGGCACTTATGCCAGTTAACATGCATTAGACACTTGTAACCTCAATTTTTCATGTTTCTTTATGCATACGTGTTATCACGTAATCCTGAGGAAGACGCAACGAGAATTTCGAATCATTACTACGTATTGAGCAATTTTAGATTAACGTCAATGTAAAGAGAAATAATTTTATTATTTCTCATTTTTCATAATTCCTCTAACTGTAATAGTAATTATTTTCCACGTTAATTTCTCTCTGCAAAATTTCTCCTTTCAAATAGTACTCTCAAAATAACAATTGAATTATTATGACAAATAATGCTGTTGTTGAATAATAATTACACACATATGATATCTCAGATGTTATCGAATGTCCACTGTTATAATAAGCGTTAAGTCCTACCGTGACCTCGCTCCATATAGATATTAGCATTCCACGACGCAATATTTCCTCTCGTCGGAAAAATGCAGAGGCACGAGATTCTAGGCGTGATCGGCGTGATTAAGCAAGGGACACCTGCCAACCCGCAAGCTGCGGTCTGCTGCGAGCTTTGCGAAATCACGGCTGTGAACTATCGGCCGCCGCCGCCGCCGCCGCCGCCGCCGCGCCGAGGTTGCACTCTGACAACCACTGATTTCATTCTGGGAGGTGTCAGGTCCGATTTACGACACGACACGAATGCCAATAGCCTGGCAGTGAGCATAACTCATTTTGCTCTGTGGCGCGGTGCGCCACGGCCGGTGCGCAACGCAGCTCGGGTACAGCTCTTGGTTCGCAACGACGGAGCGATTTAAAACGGCGTTTTTCTCGCCTAGAAATGAGGCCCCGCGCTCTTGTACCTAGGCGTGGTAGATCGGACCCCGATGTAGCCCACCTTTCCAAGGCACTCAAGGGTCCGCGCAAACTCGCATTGTTCTCCTCGTTCGCGCGGAAATATCGCCGCGCACCCTCGCCTCGACATTAACGCGAGTGGAATAATTGCGAGGCTTAGTTATGTCTTACCTAAGTGTTCTCAACTATTTTTATCGTGCGAGCAGCAATGCATTCGAATATCGGTATTGTTCCAGCAGAAAATAGTAATACGCTTTGACAGTTGAAGACACGCTTGCTACATCGTGAAATAAACGTCACTCTAAGTTATTGAAGTATGGGGAAAGATCAATTAGCTTAAAGTACAGCCTGAAGCAAATATATTTCTTTATATCTCTCTGTTTAATAAAGTCATCATGTCTCGTGTAATTATTTTATGCGGTATAAAAAGGATTTACCATAAAGCGTAATATAATTCACGAATGTTCACATTATCTATATTTCTATTTTTGAATGAATAAACTTACATAAAATAAATTTTCTTTAGTCACGTTCTCTCCACGTTTCCTTATAATATTATTCAAAGTAGAGATATTTCGTTTTTCTTCCGGACTTATCGATTATTCCCAGAGAAGATAAAGAGAAGCGAGGTGTGGCAGGTTGGATGTAGATTTTCCAGGGCAATGTACACGCCGGTGCACTTGCATTGTTCTCTACGTGCTACATAAAAGCATTACGATCGGTCTACCAACGCGAAAGGGTACGATGGAAATAATCGTAAATTCTATTAAGCAACAAATATTTATCGACGTTACAATTTTACGCAGTTCTCCGCACAATATCTATGTCGTATTCCAAAAAGGAGAAAAGAAACAATAACATTTTAACAGTTGTCAGAGAAAATCATTATTATTCAGTATAACGAGAAATATTGAATATAATATAAATAATATAAATTTAATATAATATAATATAATACAATACATAAAAATAAAATTATTTTTTATTATTACATATTATGTAATAGATCTTAATAAAAAATTGTTACTTTTTTATGATTTTAATATAATAAATATGTCAGGTAAATAATATGTCAGAGGGTATTAACTTTTCATTAATTTATAACAGATTAAAACAAAAGCTAGCTATATTTATAGCTATATTTATTTATAAAATAAATATAATTATAATTTTTAAAAATTATTTCAAAACTTTTATAATAAAAAATTAAATAAATGTATAATCTAAAAAGAGAATATTTCGTAATATCTATAACAAATGTCCGAGATTATAATAAGAAATACTAGGAGATGGAAGAGTTGAACATCCACTATTTAGAGAAATATTCTTTTTTCTGGTCGCTTTGACCGCATTTCCGAATCGTAAAACTGCAGCGCGCCGTTACGCAAACCAACTGAAAGCATTGTTTTTCCCATCCGGAACGCTTATTATATATTGAGGCGTGGTAGATCGGATCGATACCGGGCGACCGACAGGTACCTTAACGAAGATATAGCCCAGATAATCCTAACGATAAATCGACAAGCCATAAGTTACGCCACGCTTCGGCATCCGCAATTATTTCGTTATCGCTGAAAACGCGTGCACACAATTCTCTTCTCACGCGTTCTAATGATGTGATAAGAAGAAAAAAGAGTGAGAAAAATGGAAAACACACCGTTTTATTTCTCATCATGATCCGGCTTCTGGCTCCTTGCGGATCTGTTGCAGATTTAAAAACTAATCTTTCTCGCCAACGGATTCATGTTCAAACGTAGAGTAACGTTGATGTAACTATTTGCTTTTGTATCTGAAAAATCTGCCGAAGTTTACATTATGCTCCAAATTACATAATATAAATGTTGCATAATATAAACACATATGAGAAAGAAAATTTTTATTTTTTATTCATTACAAAGGTTAAAATTAAAAAATAAATGCTAATACATATGTAATTAAATAATTTTGGAAACTATAGTGAATTGGAGAAAATAAAAGAATTATTTAAATGTTAATTGCAACTTAAAAAAATTATTCAAATGAGATCCCGAGAAATACGATTATTGCTATTCATCGTTCAAGAAGAAATATAATTCCTTGTTTCCTTGTTTCAAGATCAATACGACTTTCTAATGCTCGCTCAACTATATATACGCGAGAATTCGCACAAATCCGCCGTCCATGTCGGAATGTGTCACATATTACCATTGCATAAATCCGAATGACGATATGGCAGCGGGCTGTCAGATGAATGCCGGAGATATCCACTGCGATGAAAGAAAGGGAGAAATCCCGAAAGTTTCTAAGAGGATATCCATACGGGACTACGATCCGCAGCGAAGAAAGTATCCGATGGAAGATAAAGCCAAGCCATTTCGAAACAACGTCGAAGAAAGAACGATAAAGTTTTAAACTATTGCAAATATTTATCGACACATAGTTGGTGGAGATGAGTAGAAGGAAAGAATTTTTTATACGGTTTACGATTCGCTGACGCACAAGTTGACTTACAAGGAATCATTTATTACGCTCAAAAAGGAACAGAATATAGTGGAACAAATAATCTGTTGTCGGATGCATTGTGCACACATTTAGCTTCCTTTATTAATCGCTCCGAAAGTTAAATTATACATAACTTAAAGATCTTTTCGCTCTCTTAATTAAATTATATTTTTTTCCATTAATTTAATGACACAAGAATGTATAAAATGTAAAAATCAATATAAAGAAGATATATTTTAATATCAATTTAATATCAATTGACAAATATTGTATTTGCATAAACATGTTATATAAATATAAAAAAATATATATAGTAAAAGCAATACAATGTTTAATCTAAAATTTAAAAATTGTTTTTTTAAAATATTTTTAGAATCTTTCTCTTCTGTAACATTACACGCGCTAATAAGTGTGCAAGGTTTCTTCTGTGAACTAAAAACAATTCGGCGTATTTATAGTCGCGAATAAAATTTTATGGTCTATTAAGTCTAGTCTTCTACGGTACTTTTTTACATGGCGTTAACATGCGAATTAGACACGGCTAACATGTAATCAGTCAAAAATATTTGCGCGTAATATATTCGAGAATGGATCCGCCAGCGAATTGATCAATAGACTAAAGCAGGTTACAGGCGGCGTGTACAAAAGAAAAGAATGAAAAAAGAAAGGATGAGAAATAGAAGAGACACGAGACAAAAAGAAGCAAGAACAAGAAAGCAAGGCCAAGCTGCATCTTTACACCGCGCGAATTTCAAGGCTAAAAGATCAATTTCACATAAAATTAATTTCACAGTTGGATCATACGTTAAATAATGCATAAGTAGAAGAAAAACTTCTTTTAACATCACTATGAAATTATATGAAGAAATACAATACGTTAATAGGCCAATGTAAAGGAAAGAGAAACATAAGGAATATAGATTTAGACCCTTTTTTAAACAAGACTTACTCATCCTAGAAATATTTCTTAATCCTTAATCTTGGGAAATATTAGTCATCATAGAAATTTTAATGTTTTATTGTTCGAGTCTCCCAGGAACTAGAAAGTTGGGACCGTGAAGTTACTAAGGTTAAGATGCATTTAAGAATATGATATAATTATAATGCTCACAAACAATGTCTGTGCGAAATTTACTTAAAACACGATTCTTTTCATATAGTTGTGACTATCCAATTAGTGAATTATGGAACACTGCGATACCCAATATACTTTAATCGGAGAGACATAATTAGGTAATAAGGAGAATTTAATAATTTCGCAAAAGAAAAGAAAAAAGGATCAACTTTCTCTTTCTCTAACATCAGTGAAGCTTAATTCCTGATTTTAAAAATAAATAAAAAGGGAAAAATTTTTTACTCAAATATACATATTGATTTAACTAAGAAGAGCTGCATATAATTTCGCAACAATAATTCAAGCGTTATTAGAATTATAGAAATTAATCTCTCCTTCAACTTATATAATTATAATTATTTCCCGACACACATTCGATACATCAATGACGATCGTCTGACCGACATAAAGCACGTGAATGCGCGCTCTCACGAGCGTACACATTTCATGAGTGAGGCAAACGGCGGAAACACGTGGAGGATGGCGATGGGAGCTGGAAAAACGTCAAACAGGGAAAAAGACGAAATAACAAATGAATGTACGAATTACGGGGGGAACACGGGGAGAGATAAAGAAAGAAAGAAAGAGAGAGAGAGAGAGAGAGAGAGAGAAAGAAAGAAACGGCATGATCACACAAACGAAAGAGAATTATCCGGGATAATACGTATGTTCGAGTCTATCTACTCGCGAGGCATCGCGAGACGGGGGAAGAGGGAGGGGGGGGGGAAGAGGGGGAGAGGGAGGCTCTCACTCGGCTGGCTCTCACTTTCACGGAGTCGCCGTGACCGAGATAAAGATGGTAGCGGACGCGTTGCTACCACCATACGGTGGACTGACCGCTAACGTCTCTGCACCATATATGGTCGCCGTGTGTGCACCACGAGGAACGTGTACGCGGTGTACATACGTACCGTACGTATATAAAACGTACGTTATGTGCATGCACGTGCAAGCGCACGGCACAGGTAGCCGTCCCGCATGTCGACAGATCCGAAAGGATCGATAGATCAGTCCTTTAATTACGATCTATACGCACAACCGCGGCCTCGGCGCTTGTGCGCGCCGACGATTCGATCGCCGCGTGTGCCCTACTGGTACACATGACGTGTCATGGACCACGCACCGGCCGGATGTTAATCAAGGTGTAGTATCGTATTTGATGATGCTGATCGCATTAGTCGTCCGAGTCGCGAAAGCTCTCTCCCCACGAATAACGTTGATGGCAAAAAATTTTCCCTCGCAAAATGCGAATTCCGTAATCTTCTGACTTAATTGTATACTATAGATATATTTATTAATCCCATTTTGTTATTGATTGTACCTTGGGAATTTCAATTGTATTAAATTTCAATTAATTGAATCGTAATTTGATATATAATGTAAAATTATTTGCATGAAAGCATATTACTAATAGCGCGTAAAATAAAAATTACTATATAAAATGATATTATTAAGCGTGATATAATTGCTGATTCCTAATATTATGTTGAACAGATTAATATAACTTTAGTATTATAGTATAACTTCGCATATAAAAATGCAATTTTGGATACATTTACGATACATGATAATCTTCCACTCGACATCTCTTGGATTTTTATTATTATGAGAAACAATGGGCTAATTAAATTATATACTCGTCAACAATTATTAATTTAACGATGATGAAAATAAATGTAGAGATTTTTAATTATATATCGAGCATGGTAAATTCACCAAGCGCCACACCATGTAAACCACAAGAGAGGTACCGTAATGGAATATTGCCATTGGTTCCCTTTTCCTCTCTTGCGAGTGAAAAATAGGGAGCTCACCTTTCCCAATTTATTATCTCACGCCAGGCGGTACTAAATAAGAGACAGAGAAGCTGCAAGAAACGGCAAATAAGAGACACGGATCAACGATGCACCGTTCGACACGATTAATCCGTGGATTTACGCGGGTCTTATCGGCGTGCACGTTGGAATCTCGGAATACGGGAGGCGGCCGATGCGGTCGGGCAGGAAGGCAGTCGCGCGAAGGGGGAGAACGTTATTTCAGGAGGGAAATCTGACTCCTACGGTGCGCAATAAAAGATGCTGAATTTCGTAATATCTCATCGAGAGAGGCGGCGGGCCGAGAAGGCCCTTCGCTCCCGCACAAAGAGACTAGCGCGCGATGACCTCTTTCTCTTTCTCTCTTTCTCCGGTTTTCCTCATATGCAATTCCGCATATGCATCCTAAGACTGTACTCCGCTAAACATTCACATGCAATCTATTCACCACGTGGGAATAAGAAAAAAAAAATTCAAAATTAGAAACTATTTATAAATTTATGAAGTAGTTTCACAAATTAAAAATTTTAAGCTCGATAAAAAAAAATTGAATCCTTCCTGGTAGTGAAATCAAAATTTTTCACTTGTAGAACTTAGAGGTTAAACTCATAGCTTTTCTGAGTTCTTTTTTTTTTTGCATAGGGAAAGAGTTAGCTGTACAGAAGGGTTTGCTAGATTCAGTTTATAGGCAGCGAGATTTCGTTTATATTGCGCGAATGACCGCGAATAGAAATCGAAAGTGGATTCCTAGGATTTGCCATAAGTGGCTCCGAACGCTTGCGAGGACCTGTCCGTACCCTATATGGATTCGTCGCAGATCCATTGATCTATCCTTCGATTTATTCTTGATTATGACTCACATTCCCGGGCCATTTTTCCTGCAGTTCTCGCAAACTAATAAAAAAAGTATTTCCGTTGAATTTCTTGTTAATTATTTTTATATTATTTGCATATTCTGTTTAAGTATATATTCACCTTTGACAAAATTTTTAAACGATTTTATTTTATAAATATATATTTTTTTTATACATTGAATCAATGTATAACTTAAAAATCACAAAAAACATAACATTCAAAAAAAAATATAAATTTTGAAGAACATAAAATTTTAAAAATACAAATACTTAAAAATTGTCTAGAATGTATCGAAACACAATCTTTTAGCGACGAAAGATTTACATGACTAAACTGGCTTATTTATCATAAATTTTGCATAGTCCGACCAAGAATGAAGCAACTGAATATATTTCTGTAGTATCTTTAGTCCTCATTCATTTCGTTTTTGTGTTTTCTTCTAACCGAACAAACATCCCGTTTTATCTCTCGAAAAAAAGAGAATTATATTCGCAACTAATTCATGATGTTGATTCGCGACTTTGTTACATGTGTTTTTCTAGATGTTGTTTTTAAAATCCCGACGATATTCCGCTGATATCCTTGATTATTGATTATATATTTTATTTAAAAATATTTTGATCAATTCGGTATAAATCTTTTCTTAATGTCATAGACATTGATAAATTTTTAAATTAACAATAAATGAAAAATAAAATGACTTGACAAATATTGTATATTATTTCCATAAATTATGCATATTTTAATATTTATATTTATAATAATAATTATATGTTGCATATTAATATATACATATAAAATTCGCTTGTATTTTAGTTTAGTAATACTCGCGTCAAGTAAGTTTTGCTATTTAAAATAAGATCTTAATTAAAGATTTAATTACAACAGAACAGTCAATTAAAAATCTAATCACATTCAGATGGCGTAATCAAAAATTATATTGATCGGATAATACACAGATGAAAGATATGGTAGGATAATTTTCAGGAACATCCAGAGTCCCCATGGTTATAATTCATGAGTCGTTGTGCCAAGTCGACGGCGCGAGTGTTGTCAACGAGAAAATGCGAGACTTACGAGGCGCACGGGGACCCGATCCCAGTCATAAGCTACTTAATGTTGGATTAACTATACGTGCTGCCACTTGAACAGCTCGCACCCATATGCGACACAGAATTAGCAAACGGCAACAGCTTATTCCGCTGCCTGCTCTCGGTCATCTGTTCGAGAGACACGTCTCTATCAGCAAAAAGGCTTCAAAAGATTATTTAGATATATGTATAACAGAAAAGATTTAAAGTATATATATATATATATATATATATATATATATATATATATATATTAATAAATATAATATTAATAATTGACAAATTCAAACAATTTCAGTTTTAATATTCAACATTCCTTTTTAATTCTTATTTCTGTAAAAATTTCAATAAAATCAATAAAATTTTCATGCAAATATATATAGAATATCGAATATTAAAATAAAAATTGTTTGTAAAAATTAGAAATTGTTTGAATTTATCAATTATTAGTATTCAATGTTAACATTAAATTAAAAGCAATATTGATCCTTTTTTTTAAACATCAGTAATATATTTCTACTATAAACGTACTTTTTTATGATCTTATTATCATACATCACTCTAACTTTCAGACAGCATAGAATATTTGCATCAATTACAACATGGCCTATCCCTCCTCTTATATGGAGAAACTTTATATTTAACCGAAAGGAATTCAGGACAATGACTACTATGAAGTCTTATCGTTATGGCCGAGTGTTTCCATTCTCGTTTGAGCTATATACTGTGAATATTATTATGCCAATCGCATAAATTACAATATCTACGGCATCATAGACGCTTTGCCGAATGTTTCGACTTCGAGAAAGTAAAACTGCCGACAGATACGTTTACACTTGTTTGATATACCGAACAACGAGCAAGTATATTACGCAATAAACATATGGTTTTTGTGAACGAGATCGAGGATAAACACGCGAAAAATATAGTGATAATTTTATGAGAGTTGTTCCACCATCCGCGTGAAAATACCGATACGCCACGATACGAATTTACCGAGAAAAGTCTTAAACGGTCTCTCTATGCCTCGATTAACTAGTCGCGTAAGCTACTTAATAACGGATTAAATGTTGGCAATAATTGAGCAACAGGTTGCGGAGTTGTTGTCGTTTGCCTTTTACTTCTTTTATGTCCGCCTTCATCGCTACGATCTTGTTCCACCCACACGAAAGTTACGATATTTTCGTAATCGGCCGCGAGATGCGCCGGTCCGTGTCCCGCATAGAAGACGATTATTCGCGCCGAACAAATTTCGAAATGCTCTCCGCTTATCTGCGCGAAATTCTTTCGTCGCTCGCCTCGAAGAGAGTTACAGCCGTGATCGTCGTGGACCGGCGACTGCTCTCAAATGCGGTTCTGGGCACGGCTCGGCTTACCGTTCACACGCTGCGAATTCACGGGAAACAAAACGGAACCGTACTTTCAATATCACCTTCACCTGCGGAACGGCATCGGGGCTGTTGGCAAACGCCGTTCGCCAACGCACACGTGGAAACCGCGCGCGTTTCGCGCGCGGTTCACACATGCACCTGTCCGCGCGCGCGAACACACGTCGCGCCGGTGCCGCTATCACGTGCGCCACACTCGGTATCGATCGAGCGATGCACGCGGGACACGTGTGTAGTGGTAGCTACAGCTGCACACACGTCCCGTACGTCGGTGTTGGTTTCTCGCTAATGCCTATGCACCTAAGGTCTATGCAACGGATCCGTTGCGCACACACGCAACGCGCTCGACGCGCGATCCCAGGTTGTTGCGGCGCGCGTTCGCATAATGCAATACGCGTCATGCGGTGTGTCTTGCTTACGTACAAAACGCCTTTCGCTCCGAAAAAAAATGATACTGACACTGATACACCGAGTTGGAATTAAAAGCTGGTGGTTGTGCGAAAACGAGTGCCTTTCTTCGCGCTCACTTGACACTTACGGAAATAAATTGAATATAGGAAAGGATAGGAGAAGACTTTTAATTTTTCAAGATTTAAGTTAGGCAAAAAAGTTTTGTTCACTTAGAGTATTATATTTTATATTTTATGCGCATTGTACATTGCAAAACAAATTTTCATTATTACTTCACTATTTTAATATTTTTCTCAAAATCTTTATTAAACTTATTACATATAATATTATAATTATTACATATTTCAAAAAATTTCAAAATATTTCAAAAATTTTAATTTATTTAATTTGAATATCATATATACATATCATGTTATATGTATATCTATTATTATTATTATTATTATTATTATTATTACACATATTATCAATGGAACTTTAATATATACGGCTGTTGCTCAACGACAAACACGTAACCGCAAATGCAAACCGCCAACGTTCACTACGTACAAACAGATATGCATTCTCACATAGCCACTATAATTCTTCGCTAGAAGAGAACTATTTGATATTGGCTCTTTATAATATTACCATAACATCCTATGAATAAATCTCTCAATTTTTTCGAATACGGAAACTTCAAATTTACAAATGAGTACGCATGATCAATATTCAAGAAATTTAAAGCCACAAAGATTGGTGCGATAACCCGCGAAAGAAATAATTAAATTGTGCAGTATCACATATCAATTCTGTTAGTTACAAAGGGTGTTCCAATTTTCCTATCAAATATCTTTCTTATTTCTTTATCTCTTTTTTCTCTTTATCTCTTTTTTAAAGAAACGAAAGGGTACTTCGTACCTGTACCGGTAGCCACGCCTCTGCCCGCGGTGCAATATCGACGATGTATTCAATGCACGCGATACACATACGCAAAATGCACGCACCATGCCTGCGTGTGCATGCACGACGAGAACGGCCGTGTGGTGTACACGACTGCGTCACGGTGAAAACGAAACCGATATCTCTGCGGGATCTGCGCCAGCCAGGAGGTCGGAGGTCACCTACGCGGAGAATTGCTTTATTTAATAAGCCGCGGAGGAAGGACGTTAATAAAGCGGCCGGAGATAAATAATGTGGAAAGCCGAGCCCGTTCACGTGTCGCGTCTCCACCTCCCTTTTCCCTCTCGCTGCATGAAGAATCCCACTGTGGTCTCGTCTCGATGTGCCTCAGTTAAGCGATCCACGAGGCGTAGGAGCAAGAGAGATAGAGTAAGAACAAGGAAAAAAGTACCAATATTTTATCCATCGCTTAGTATCGTCACGCGGATATCAACCTGCCCGAGGCTTCGCACTATTCTTACTTAAAATTCTTTTTGTAGCCACATTAACGCTGTAGGAGAGAGTTTCATGAACCTCATAAATACAAATTGCAAAACAGACGGTGTTTACGAGACTAGTGAGGAAGACTTTATGTTCTCACTTGACTGCGAGATACCCGCAAATGAAAAGATTATATGATTTATGAGAAACTGTAGTAATTATAATACTAGTACATATAGCAACTGGTATGTGTCTTTCATAAAGTTAATTTAAACAACGCTGCAAGTCTATTATTACATTGTCTCTATATCATATATGAGAAATTTAATATGTAAAATACATTATGAAAGGTTAACGCATTGCTAAAGAACGTTTTAATCGGAGAAACCGAAATGATCTGTCATTTTTATCCGTGCCTTTGAAATACCTCGAGTGGCCTGTGAACGCGAAGACTGGGAAAATGTTAGATAATCATTAACCTAGTGAACTTGACTGAGCGCTACGCTGCTCTGCGCGAGCAACGCGCAGCAATACGATGCAATAATTCTATAAAAGAAAATGGAATAGGAATAACAAGGTTTTCCATCAATTGCTATGGAGCTCGATGATAGATCGAAACCTTGTTATTCATTATTAAAACATCACGTTATGTCTAGCCATTTATCTATGAGAATAATTATTAAAATTTATCATTTTAATTTATCATTTGTCATTTGTCATTTTAATATTAAAGTTTAATATTTATTTTAATATTTTAATATTTAATATTTTAATATTATTATACACTTATTTGTATCGTACATATTTATTTTATATGCACTGTCTGTATTTTTATTAGTGATATCAGTCGGTTTGTGGCGCGAGGAAAAAACCTAGACGGAATGACCTAATATCCTTCATTTTCCGTTGTTCGTTTTATGTGAGAACGCCTTTACCTTCGATGGCATGACACATGAGCCGAAGGAACGACCTACCACGACCTCGCCCAACTCTCAATATCGCGTCTCGCCGCGCTCAGAACTCGTCTTAGGTCCACACCCACGTGAT
Organism: Pogonomyrmex barbatus; assembly: GCF_055798465.1. Classification (NCBI taxonomy): domain Eukaryota; kingdom Metazoa; phylum Arthropoda; class Insecta; order Hymenoptera; family Formicidae; genus Pogonomyrmex; species Pogonomyrmex barbatus. The sequence goes on along the minus strand of NW_028297171.1, from coordinate 5,596,568 downwards.
GTGTACACTGCAAGGTTGCCTCCTTCGGAATGGAAAGAACGCGAATCCTTCGGCTATAAATTCAGCGCGACGCGGCGCAGAATTTCGTTATCGTAAAGTTACTTGTATCATGTACCCGCGCTGACGATTTATGCGGCAAATATAATTGTTTACGCGCTTATGCACACACGGTTTTGCATTGCAAACGCGACACGACCGCGGCGATGTATGGCAGTCCACCATCGTCAATTTATTAATTGAAACCGCCACGGTTTCCGGAAAACAGCTGACCGAGCAGCCATCGCTAAATCCGTAATTTTAATGAAGTCCACGTCTGAATAGCGAATGGAATTGGAGAAGATAAATTGAACCACAATTCATAAATTTCGATCTAAGCGTTGAGAAAACATGAGGGTATAAGAATCAAACGTAAAAACCAAACGTCAATGAAATAAGCTGAAATTACCATAATGTACAAACAAAAATGTTTGAATAACAAGTGAAGTTTCACTTAAAATTCACTTTACACTCGCCAATTTAGTTTGTTTTTGCTATCACTTTTAAGACTAACACGTTAATAACGCCACAGTCTGATTCGGCGGGCAATCAAATACTTTCTTCCAATTATCGAAGTCACCATCTTGCACGCTTGAGGGCGAATGCGACACGACGCTTTCCATTATTGTCCTGTGCGCATCGTATTTGAGAAGGGATAATAACCGGTGGCCATTGTCCGTTCACCTTATATATCAACATGGGCGCATCTGCGGCACGATAACGCGACTCTCTGTACGCACGCAAGAAAGTGATTACGACAAATTGCTGGTCAGCGAAATCACTTTGCGATTCAGAAAATTTCACCGCGGAGAATCAAGAAGCGTGTGAGCAAACATTGGCGAGCCTCTAAATAAATTAGAAACGCGTTCTTGTACACGGAAAGGTCAGAGAATGATATATCTCGCTGCTAATGAGAGAAAGATGTATTTTCGATACAGTGATATATATATATATACACAACATACATATACGTAGATATATGTAGATGTACATATATAGATTACTTTGCTAATAAACACGGCTAGAAAGATCCATTCGATATGAAATGCATTGCGAAATAAATTAATCTATATAGTAATAAATTCAATAAAATCTATTTAATTAAACGTATGTTTTAATATTATTTTAATTTATACTATTAATCTTAGCTGGGAAAAATACGGAAAAGATGTACAAATAAGAGAAAGTACGAGTACTGTAGAAAGTATTTGTATTACAGATGAGATTTCTATAATACGAGACATACGGAAAAAAAGAATATAATAAAATTGGACAGTTAATTAAATAATTAATTAAACACGAACAAGTAATGTCGACCGATTTTGTTGCAACCAATTTCAAATAATTTAACTATTCTTGTTATTCGAATCACGCATAGAAAACTGAAATGGCTAAGTTTATTGAGAAATTAATCATCGACGAAACTTATCTGGCGGCGTATTGTTCTCATTCACAATTGTACGCTTCGTCATTTCGTCACGCGCAGCATGGCAGCAGAATAGCGAATAATAGTATAATTAAATACCGCAGAACCGCGCGACCGCTTTGTAAAACCGCAACCGATTGATTTACAGTAGTCTACGGACGGTCCACGAGCTGCAAAACGGGTCCTAAGAATTTATTCCAACCATGTACAGTCATATATCTTACGACTACCACCACCTTCATTTATTTAAGGAACTTCCTGGTTGAAAAAGTTCAATATCAATTTTTCATCAAAAATATGCGAGTGTAATATATAAATTGCAAATAATAAAAAATAAAAGAAATGTGATAAATTTTGAAACTTACAGAAAGACAAAGGAAAGACATAATTAGCATACAAACATTTGACAGAGACAAGCGATATTTATATTTTGTAACGTTTATTAATTTTACATTAATAGAACTTTAATATCGAACGTAATTGCCTTGACAGTCTCGAGAAAAACGAAATGTTTTCAGAAAAAGAATTGCCATGCAATGTAGTTGTCCCCAATAGGTACTAATGGTAATTAATCAAAGGATCCGCAGACAAAAAGAGCGATCGACGACAGTTCTAGGACATTTTGCGCATGCTGACTCGCGCACACTCGCAATTAACCGTTGACATTTACTCCACTTTGCAGCGCTCTCCTTTTTCACGACGCGAGTCCTTCGACTCGCCGTCTTTTCCCCCTTTTCTTTTTAAATCTTTTTTTTTTCCCCTCGGTTTCTTTCCCTCCATTCCGACACGCACGAGAAGGCCGAGAAGGCGAGTGCGACGTGGCGTGCACGTGTGCACATACGTATCTACGCATAGACACGTCGGAGGGAAACGAGTTCGTGCGTCTCGGGACGCGAATTACCTGTTTTACGCGCCGACTGGAACTCCTTGAGAAGTTCGCTTCGTGGTTTTCGCGTAACACCGGCGCGCGAGTTCAGTGGTGCCGAACACGAGACCAGTTTGTCGAGGGGAACATTTGAAAATTTTCAACAATCAATTATTTCCACATGATTATAAACAATTTACGAGTTTCATAAAAATGTTTCCTGTCACCATCCCTTTTCGAGATGCACACTAAAGCGAATCTTAAAGCTAGCGTAAATTGAAGATAATTGATAAAATCATTTTTCATAAGTTTATCTCGAAGCTTTCTTATTAAAGGAACTACCTTCCTTCTGACTGATAATTATAAAGATAGTATCAAGTATGATTGAATTCAGGTACTAATAACTAATAATGTAGCCTAATAATTAAGCTGAATGGCTCTCCGCGCTTCTTATAACGCATGCACGTTGTCGGATCGGACTCGCTTGTCGCACGAGTTTTCACGTGTTCCGGATGCCGACAGCTTATGAAAGAGACAGGATTGTAACAAACGAGTAGTTGTAACATCGTCCCGGAGAACCTCGACCGGAAGACGTGATACCGGGCGTGGTAACGACTCCGATAAGAAACTATAACTCGTACGCCAATGACAGTGAGCTACGGCTACATCGAGCACAATGTAGTAACTCATCTGGAGATGGCACGGGACGTCGAGCGATTAATTGCCACGATTAACAGTAATTAATAGAGTTGCCCCGGTAAGCGTGAGCAAGTGCCGTTCCCGTCGAACGTGCGATTTCTTTCCGCGGGCACAGGTATGCATGCACCTCGTATGCAACGTGTTCGCACACACGCAATCAAGATGTTTGAGAATATCGATACTTTCACCTAGTCGTTAAGGATATAAGCTTTCGTTTAATTGATAATGCAAAGTAATATTTAACGTTTATTTTCATTTATTTGACGATTAAAAGTATGATTAAAGATATTTTTATTTAATAAATTGATAAAACTATCGACGTTTCTATTCGAGCATTATAAGATAAAATCGATACTACAAATTGACGTATTAATCTTTCGGTACTTTTATATATTCAAATATATATTAATAATTTCTGGATAATATAAAAGTATTGAATATCGATATTTTTAAATATCAAATATATTAAGATTAAATGTTAACAATTTTTTGTTATTCCAAGTGAAAGGAAAAGATTATGAGATCAGGCAATGGGATCATCTTACAGGGTGAATTTAACAAATTTGAAAGGGAAATAGTCGATTAACACGCGTATTTCATATAATGTCCACATATCTTCTTCGATATTGGTGTTCACTGAATTCGCGAGATAATTCACGCGGAGTCACGGGGTGCCGCAGAGGTCAACGGCGATATAAATAACCGACGATCATTATACTCTCGAGGGGTCCCTCCGTGCGTGCGCGCCACATTCGCGCGCCACGGTGTCCTCGCTGTTGGCACACGTATAATTTCTCATTATGCAAATCCCGGGGGACTGTCCACGTACGTGGTTACCGGCACCCCCGGTCGACGACGAACATTACGAGATCATGCGTGTCGGCACTTCCGCGCTTTGAATGCGGCACCCATGCGCCGTTTTTTGCGCTACACACAAAGGTCCCGCCGCCGGTATTCCGCGCGCGGAATTAATGGGCCAAGATTTAATAAGCGATTCCTCGTGTCGTCGCGGGAGCGTCTTGAGCGTTTCTCCTCGGGATGTAACAATTAGCACGAGATATAATTATGGATAATGAGATCGGACGGGGAGAAGCATCGCGGTGAAATCGGGTTCATACATCAGACGACTTTACATTAACCGAAATGGTGATTTTGAATTATCGCGTTATGGCTACATTAATGCAAAATGTATGTAAGCGAGAAAAAGAAGTGATTTGAAGAGTAATCCAATAACTTCATGTCTGTGAAAATTAATAAATGCTAATTTCCGTAGCAGCGGTATATTTTTAAGCGATACGACTGAGATAAACGTTATCGGTGTCGAAAATAATTATCGCAGCGTGTAATTATAATGCGCGCTATATAATTACAATTATTATATAATTATTATATAATTACGGCCAGTTATTAAACGATAATTATTATGGGTTCATCCAATTGCTGACGATTTGCTTGGTGTATTTAAATAATACACCAAGCAAATCGTCAGCAATATAGCAAGTGTTTTTGCGATTATGCTAGACAACGCGTGTCTCAATATGATATCCGTATTTCCGATCTGGTCGCACAAGCGCCAATAGAAATCTGAGAAAGTGGTCGAACACCTAACATAACAACGTTATTTTTTTCTTACGCATCGGTCGGTTGGGTTGAAGGTATTTCCGCACCCAATGCGGAGATTGGATTATAGAATGCAGCCTGTATAATCCAAAAAACCATGGGTGTCAACCACATAGGGAGATCACATAGCAATCTGAAATAAAGACAACACGACTACGTTTATGAAATAGAATCAAAATGATTTTAATATAATCTAATTTAAATTAAATTAATAAATTTAATTGTATTCCATTTTAGTTATTTTATATTATTTAACATTGCATAACCTTTTGCACATCACGTGTAACGAAACATTTAAACATGCAGTTAATTTATTATTTTTTCTTTTAATAGATAAATAAAAGATTTTTTTCTTTAAATACTATTTTTATTTCAAGTATAGCATTTGTCGAACGTAAAGTAATTAAGTTATTAAGAAGATAAAATGTTAAGTCCAAGTGACTTCTATATAACTATAAATTAATAGCCGCATACATGCGCGCACACACACACACACACACACACACACACACACACACACACACACACACACACACACACACACACACACACACACACACACACACACACACACGCACGCACGCACGCACACACACACTTGTCCTTGCGGTTTTCAAAATAATAATTAAATATGTTTACGATTAATCTAACGTCGGATTCATTAACAGATATAAAATTGTCCATTAATAATTAATAATTATTAATATTTTCTTCTATCTTGACATGCGGAGCCAACCATTGAAAGAATTTCTGAATTTCGCGCTAACATTATTTTTCTTTTCTGTTGCAGGTGAGTCAAAATACCTATCTCGCATACCACAGTCATTTGCGGTGAGTGAATATTTTTAAACCATCAAAAGTGGTCATGAATATTCTACGCTTACGTCATATCGTAAAAAAGTTTGAATTCTTGAGAATTTATAGAAATTAGCAAACCTATACTTAATTAAAGACCTTGTTCATAAATCATAAGCCGCTTTTCAACTACGAGCAAACTTTTGAGCAATGCGTCTTTTATTGATTAATTACAATTTTCTAATCCATTTTAAATTATAATAAATAATACGCGACTGCGTAGTTAAAGTTTATATATTACACTATCATACAATGACGCTACAAAGTGTCGCATAGTGAAATTCGCAATAAAAAGACATAGAGATGTCGCGGTGTCTTCCATGTCCTTCTCCCGATGTCTTGCTCAATTCGCTTTCTAACTACAGAACTTGTGACATTCTGTACCTCCAATTCGATATGTAAAATAAACCTTGGAAGTTCAGTACGGTAATGTTCTCGCGCGCGCGCGCGCGCGCGCGACAGGATCGCGGGGACGAAGGAGGCGCGCGAAGTAGGTCGTCGTGGCGCGTATCCTCGTTCTCGAGAATTTTAATCGTAACAGTTTCTTTGCCATTGCTCGGGCTCGGACTTTGACAGCTGTTTCTCTCCTCGCGTATACGTGGGCATCAACTTGTCCCGGTCCGGCGCGGCGACGCGGCGGAGTGCTCTCTCCGGAGGCGACTCCATCTCGAAAGGAATGTCGTTCGAAGGCGCGTGGGTCTACAAAATATATATCAGTATGTGCCTTCGCGAGCCCACGCTTTCCATCCCGTGCGGATACATCGCACGCGGCGGCAGTCTCTCCGCCTGTGAGCGAGTCGCCTTGCAAAATCGCTGCGGCGGTGCGCCTTGCGCAAGCTCGTGCGCTCGTCATTTCCCCGAAAGCGCGCGCTGGACGCCGCGCCGCCGTTGTTACGAAACCCCATCCAGGTGTCAACCTGTTCTGCTGTAACCCCGATTCGTGAACACGTTCTCGCGTATTGCTCGATCCTCCACGAGTCACGCGAATCTCGAGAAAAATACCAAATGGGCGATACCAGTGCCCCGCGTGATAATTGAAATTATTTAAATTATAAATTCGTAATGTATCTTGTGACGTTTAACGCGGTGAGCCAAGATTATTATTACAACATGTCAGACGTTTTGACATTATCTATCTTTGTATCTTCATCTGCGAACGACGCGTTCAGCTCGTGATGTAAGCGCAAAGCATTCTCCCATGAGATTGCTCGGAAATTAATGACTGCGAATGAAATTTAAGATAGAGTTACGGCGATCGTTTAAATATTTAATGAGACATGACGGATGCGAGCTTCCAGGTCGAAATCGCCGCCTCCCACCGATACACACGCGAGTCTGGAATTACCGGTTAATTAGACATTATCATTAGATGAAGAGCGAGATCTCGTCATTCGTAGCCGCTGCTATCGAGACGACTTGCGCGATCGAAAATATCTTTTATATTTGACAACAATTACAGTTTGCTCTTTTGCTTTTAATGTCGATATTTTTCATACATCTTCTTTCGTAGATAAATATCTATGTATAATAATCAAATTCAAAGATTACGTTTGCATAATTACGCGCGATTCACGGAAGATATGCATCTTCATCGCCTCGAGCTGCGCGATGATGCAGTTGATATCTACGAGCACACACCGCATTATTCAGAGCCAACAAAACGAATCTACAACAACGCAAGATCAATACTAATCAATAATATACATTTTATATTAAACTTAGTAATATAAATAATAAAATCAATACGTCTTCAGTTTGAAATCGCGCAACGTTTGTAACATCTCTGATATTTAATATTGCATGTAAACTTCGAATCAGATTTTTTTATCTGGAATGTCAAAATCGTGTTCGAACAAAACAAGATTTGCAAGTATATTTGTGTAATGGATTGACCTCCCTCGCGCGATGTTTGCCGTCTCGGCCGTCTTGGCATCGATACGATAGCCAAAGAAGGAAACAAAGGTCTGATTTGGAGGCAAATTAAAAGGAATCCCGGGATGGTCCTATCGATGCAGGTGAGAAGGCTACTCTCTCAAGGCGAGCAGAGTGAGAGTGAATTCGAAAGCGAGAGCGACCGGTTTGCCGCATTTTGTTGTTGCGCGCCTGCCAATATAATAAGTATTACAGCCGAATCGACCTTTTCGCGAGAGCAAGAGGAACGCGAGAGAATTTCAAGCGCGGGAAAGAAAACGACGTGATGAACAATGTATGATTTCTCTCGATTCGAAAATATGAGCTCCTTCAAAATAAACTTATATCTCTTCAACATTAAATTTAAAATTTTGACTAAAGATTATATATTTAAATTTTCTTTACGTAATTTCGCACGTTAACAGCAAAAAAGATAAATGCCAATAATTTTGACTTTCAAAAGAGATAAAAAGAAAAACATCAAAATTATTGGTTTTTTTTTTTCTTCTATTTCTTTACATACATTAGACAATGCTGTGTAATAAGCAACATAACACTCGTTCCATCATGATTTTTAATTGCGTTGCAACGTCGTTGAGCATTTATCGAGAAGCAGTCCGTACTTGCGACATCTTTCGCTTGCAAACTCCGTCATTAACACGCGATAATGCATTTAAGACGCGGTCAGAGATAGAAACCGATTGCCACACGCGCGGATACCATCCGTTATGGCTGTCGTGCGAGGTGTATCGTTTTTCGCAAGAGGTACCATATAAAGATGGTCTTATTACGCGCGGCGGCAGCAGAGATATAACGATTCCTCAAATAGTCTTGTGTGAGACAACGGATTCGGCGCGATAATCGCGACAGCATTCAAGAGACGCATCCGCGTAAAAATGACAGAGCTTCGATCGCTGACTTTATCTTTATCGGCTTGTCCGATTGTACATTGGAGACCAACTTGAGTTCGCATCTGTATTGTTAGCAATACGCGTGTCTATTTTACAGCAGCCTCTTCGTATTCTGACTTCTGATATAAGACGTATAGATTTCTTGTATTTTTTTCTCTTTTGTTCTCAGATTATTCGACTCAAATTCAAAACGATTTCAAACGATTTTATCTTTTCTATTGAATTTCATTGAATCATTTGTTTATCTATTAAATAAATAAATAAATAATTATTAAATAAATAAAGAGGACTGTCTACGCATTTGAAAAATAAAACTACTGCAACTGTTTGAAAGTTGTTGGTGACGCGACATTTTCGTAAAAAAGACGTTTAAAAAGACCTGTATTAGAATTGACAAATTAAATATGTGTATGAAATCGAAAAGGGTTGGTTAATGGGGATATCTCGCGGATGTGAAAGCGAAGCCCTATCGCGAGCGCATCCACGCTGTGCATTTACGCGCGCGGAGGAGTATTGGCAGTCAAGACGATTGCTAGCTTGTTATTAATCTTAATTGCCATCTAGAGACTGCCAATTAACAACGCCTGTCACTTGTTTTTCCTCGACGGCCGCGCTCGATCCAGGTAGAGAGTGTCCAGCCACTGCCCCTCGTTTATTCCCCTCGCGCGATAGCCATTTTTGTTTCTCCCATTCGGCGGCGTATCGGTATTCTGTAATTATTGGCCGCCTATGGAAAGTATAATTATTCGAGGGGGGGAGAATATCTCGGCGGGGTGGTCAAGTTAGACTTACATTATCGCTCGCCGGTATTTAGATGCGTCTAATGGCACGGATTAATCGCAATCAGTGAGGATGAAAATATAATCCCTGAAAGGAATACTGTTATCTCCTTCAACATTTTTCATACGTTTTGTAACGTGCGATTTCATTACTGTACTTTCTATTGTCATGTCTAGTAATTTAATAGCGAGAAAATTCATTTAATAAAAGATAATAGATTTAATAGAAAATATGTCGTTTTAAAACTAAGTTATTATGTGATGAAGACTTTCCGTTATTATTTATTATAAGAATTACAATCAATATAACTATTCGTAATTAAAATTACTAGATTGTTTCTATAAATAATACTGGATGATATTTATCGGTTAATCTATGCGAACGAATAACATTCTCGATAATGAATGCAGCTAGATATTGCACTTTGATCGACACGAACATTTTTTTAATGATAGACATAAATGTACAGTCGTCGTAATTTGCGAGAGGTCAATGGATAAGTTCTCTGCGAGCGGGAAAATCGCGAGCGAAGAAACGTCGTCGTGCATTAATTAACTGACACGAATTCCTCCTTTTTCTTGACGTTGTTGCGAAAGCTTGTGTCGCATTTGAATGCACGATCACGTAAGGTAGCTTTAACAACTCCTGACGTTTGTGAAAAGCACGTACTAGATAACGATATCGCTAACGGGATGAATCGCATAATCTATCACAACATACATAAACATATACAATTAGAAGTGATTAAAACGACTAAGCATAACCATGAAAATAATCGTGAAAAACTAATTTATGGACAATTAGCTTAAAAGAAACATGACGTTTGCTATAAATCAGCACGGTTTAATGATAAATAAATTCTATTCAGCGTCTGCGCACGTCTATTGTACGTGTCCCAAACTTTCTAAATCGAAATGAGTATGAAAGATGAATTCACAAATTACTTAAATTACTGCGTATCGAATCTAGCTCGTGACCATATGATTCATCTCTCTGAGATCTTTAATGGAAAACTAACGAGTCGTAGCAACTTTCCAACGACGCGCGATGAATGGTAGAAGACGCATTTCCGCACGCATTAGTAATGTCTTTTATAATTAATTAGAAATGTAGCATATCTACGCTGTGCTAAATGCGACGATCATTAACATAATATTGCTGCGGAACACCTTCAGCTTCGAGCAAATGTCGTTTTATGACTTTATGAGAAGCACACGTATATTACTTGTAGAAATCGTGCAACTGATTTATAACGTGTGAAAATACAATATGTCATGTTATTACAACAGTGGAAACATAAAACGATAAAAGTGTAAATTTACAGAATCGTTTTTTTTTTTTACTGATAAATATCTTTATGCATCGCGATAATTTAAAACCTAATTTAAAGACTAATTTATTAGATGATATTATGATTTGTAGATACTAATGTTGTTAATTTAATTAAATGGAATAAAATATTTTGTGAAATCTGAAATTTTTGTTTATAAATATAGTTAAAACGTCTCTTTAAATAAAATATGAAATATTTATTTAATAAAGATTCCGTATATAAATAAGTTAATAAAGACTCCGTTTATAAAACTAAAATAAATGCTTCACGAAGAAAGTTTGGACGATACATTTTCCAAAAGCTTAATTATGACAAATAAAATTTTGTTTCAACACGCAATTATCGCAAACGCCCTCTAAGCTGAATTATGGTCGCGATAGAAAAGCCGATATGTTATTTATGGATTATTTCGCCGACAGTTGAAACAGCCTCGGGTGGTCAGACGCGACGGCAAAAAAGCAGGTCGCGCTGGACGGCCCTATGGAGGCCGTTAATCGTCGATACGCTAGATTTGCCAGATCGAAATTTAAGGCCCGCCAAGGAACGGGGCCGCGGCGGAATCGTCGAGCCGCGGTAACCGGTCGCGGTGCGGCGATCGGGCAAGGCCGTTTCGTGATCGGTGGAGCGCATCGGCTACCAATGGAAATTCAGCACAAGTTACGTTCGCGTTTCGACGAGAGTGAATTCCCCCGGCAAAATCGAGAGTGGACACGGGCCGGTAAGCGTAACCGCGCGTCATAACTGTACGCCGGCAAAGAACCAGGTCAAACCCGGAACGCGGCGCAGAAACGGAGAAGCCGACGTGTATTTCGCGTGTATGCACCGACACGACATACATCTGCAGCGCTTGTGTATGCGTACGTCAAAGATATACCGTTGCCGGAGAAACTCCGTCAAACGAAACGCTCACAGATGATGATTGATCGATGTGCAATGGCTGAATGCTTGAGCGACACTAAAGGCGATCATTTTGCGAAATGACTCGCCTCGATAAAAGTATACAGTATCGCTTTTCACATAATAAATGTTTATGCTTAATCCTGTCTTATATAAACAGCGCCTACATTTACTTATTTATTTATTATATATTTATAGCGCGATATTTTATATTTTATTAGGTTCATGTATGTATTATCTCTTTTATTATAATCTTGTCGCGAAAATATATAGGTTGGGAAGTATATTTAAAAGCTTGATAGTTTGGAGAGAGAGGAACGACGACTTTATATAATTAAATAATTGCATTCACTTATGCTGAAATATCTAATGAGCTAATATAGTATAAAATATATATAAAAAGATTTAGCATTCTTGGATCATTAAATTCTGTAGAACTAATACAAACTACCAGGTTATGTAACAGTGTTTCCAGTTATTCAACAAACTCAATTACTATATTATTATATTTTCACTATTATATATATATATATATATATATATATATATATATATTATATATATAAAACGTAGACGTAGACACACGCGCATTTCTTGATCTCAACCATTTAACAAGTATTCACTTCAGTTTCCATTAACATCACGCATAAATCCGCGTTAATTCTCGACGCACGAGGGATAAAATAAAGAAAAGCAATTATTCAGGCATTTCGAGCAATATTTCATATTATTACATTTATTATTTATGCACAAGAAAAAGAGAGGAAGGCCGAGGAGAGAAAGAACGAAATGGGGCGGGAAGCGGGGAATGAAGCAAACGCCGGATAAAAGGCATGGATCGTTACGGAGCGCGCAGCCGCAGGCCTCGTAATTATAAATTCAGAAAAAAGGGTGTAAAGGCCCGATTACCGCGACGGTACCCGTGTGTGCGTACATGTCTATGTATGCACGCGCGCGCAAGAGAGACAGACAGACAGACACACAGAGAGAGAGAGAGAGAGAGAGAGAGAGAGAGAGAGAGAGAGAACGTGGATTCTAATTGACCACCTGCGATTGCATGGTGCCAGCCGCCCTTGCACATCTTCATCTCGCCGAGGCATGATACCTCGGCCATGCTCGGCTCTCATGCCACACATACCACGCCGCGCGATCAAAATGACGCGAATAGGAAACGATGCGTGGACGGAAAAATCGCGCCGGGGTAGATTTTACGGATATCACACGTCATTTAACACTTTACGGCCCCCGAAGGTCAGTTCCACTCGAAGTCGTGATAAACTCGATTGTGTGCTCCGGCGCGACGTGACGTCGACACCGAATCGAGACTGACGCGGAACGTGCAATGGAAAGACACGGGGAGGGTACACGGATCGACCAAGAGTCGTCGTCGCCCCCTTGAAATTGGAGGAGGAGAGATACCGTGCGATATCGAAATCGCGCTCCTCCTCCTCGTTGCGCCTACAAAATTATATCGATACGGCAATTAAACTACGGCCGATCGGCCGAGGCGATCACGCGCGCAGCAGGGAAGAGAAACAGCGGCGGGTTTATAAGGGCGGGTTATAGGAGGAATATCTCCCTCCGAGGAGGCGTAAAGTTGTCTCTAACGAGAATTGCAGTTAAATCACATTAACGAAACCGTTCGAATCGTCATCGATTACAAGCAATCTTCCTCTCTTCTTCGCATTCGTTGGGTTTGTCGTCGTGCGAGTGCACGTGGTATCCAACATAAATCCGCCGCGGTTAATAGGAAAGTTCTGAAACGTCGCGAATAAATGCGAGTGAATCGATCGGGCGATCGCCACAATCAAAGAAGTCGTCTAATTGCGACGATATCGCGCAACTCTTGAGTACGCTTCCGATCGAATGACATCAGTCGCTCGAACGAGAAATCTCTCGAAGAGTTCGCGAAGAGCTCGCGAGAAGAGCTCGCGAAAACGGATGAAATTTACGGAACTCGTAAAGAGCTCGCACTCCGTCGACGAGCGCGAGGATCCAATCGGCAAAATTATTCGATGCGTCGCGCGGAGTTGTGCGCCAGTTCATAAACGTCGGCGCGCGGAATTTCAGAAATAATATGCAGTGTCTTACTGCGCGTTATTATCCGGAATGCAAATAGGTTTCGCTGGTGTGAGATACAGGTCTGTATACAATCGTGGGAAATTTTTTTCAATTGGCGACAAGACGCGCGGCGCCACGATTCGACGAGGAGAATAAAATAGTGTGGAACGTGAACTGAAACAAAATCTACTGTATATATGTGTTAGAATAGATAGAATATCAGATCAAAGAAAAGACTATTTCACATTCTAACAAGCACACAAATGAAAAATCTTGCGAGAAGTAAGACTGCTTTCAGAAAGCCATTTATCATCGTGACAATTGATACGTTAATAGCATGTCAATAGTGAAAGCGAGAGCGTAGCGTGGAATTTAAATAGAAATTTAGATCGGACTGAACGACTCGCTCTCACGGAATTGGTCGTTTCCGATAGCGAGAGGAATACAAAGCTGGTTTTATCCTCCTCTTCCGTTCAAACAATCAATGATCCTCGAGCGAATTACCGGAAACGCAAGAAACGCGAGAATCGTGCAGCGTATATAATTTGACGGCTAACGAGAAGGCTAAAATTGCGCGAATCAAATTAGCAAAATTATTTAAATTTCCTGCCACCGGGTCGTGTAGGGGAGGAGAGAAAGGATGCGGCTAGGACATTTTACGAAAAGACCATGAATGCATATTCCGTAGGAAATTAACCGCGAAGGCCAAAGAAGTCGTGCCGGAGAGCAGGCACAATGGCGTGAAATCGGCATCTAATGGAAGTCGGCATCTAATAAAACGACCGAGAAACTGGTCGCTTCCGGTAAGATCCCGAACGCGCATTCCTCATTCGTAATACATCGATTTTAAAAAGATTCCTGAATCTTACATCTTCAAAATAAAAAAATCCATTGTGCTATTGCACAAATTAATGCTATGTAATTCACTATGGAATTAACTGCTAGAAATTTTTGAGGCTATGAGCTCTTTTTTAGTCCGCACCAAATTTATATTAAAAATATATACCTCGACAATACAAAAAAATAATATGTGACATAAAAAATATCAATGTAACTTAAACAGTAGTTTGAAGATAGTTTGAAGTAAAAGAAAAAAATAACAATTGAGAAATGATCCAATTAATATGCGGAAATACGTGTGCTGAGTAAGCAACCGGATTTCACAGTGAACTGATCGTTTCCGGTAAGTCTGGGCACCAGAAATATTCGCATTTATTTCCTTACGCTTGTTTCCGCAGTTATTCAAGTTGCATCTTATTGCATCCGTAACATTGACTTAAAACAATTACTTAATAAAATGCAAGGCAGTCCATTATATAAATAAAATTTATCCAGAAATACATATCCAGAAATAAAAGATCTTCGACCGAATTTAGAAATAATTCCAACAAAAGATGCATTATCTGTTTAACATTTAATTTTATATATCTTATCTAAAAAGACTCTTTTGAATTACTAAAACTTATAAAACAGGACTAACTTAAAATTCAGATTTTCAAGCTTGGTAAATTCATTGAATTATTGCTTCAACAATTTCGCTAAAAAATAAATTTAAAAAATTTGAAGTCGATTAATCTAGCAGTAAGTGCGAGAGGCTGATACGTCCTATAAACGTAATGCGCGACATTGAGGGCATCGACGTTCGAGAACGAGCAAACGAGATTAGCTGATGAAAAGGTGGGGTCTCACGGGATGACGTTTTAAGTGCCGATGAAATTGTACGGGCGATAAGCAGCCTCCGATCTTCTCGGGCCCCTCGTTGCCAGGGTTATATAGATTCCCGGCCACGAATTACCTACGGGTGGGCTCTGTAGAGTCCGTGTACACGTACGAGTTCGATCGTGCACGCGTGCTGTGCGTGTTCGCACATATAACCGCTCCAGAATATAATGCCACTCTTTCGCGGCGGTTCGGAGCATGAGAACCGATTCGCCGGGAAGTTGGTTCTCGGTCGTGTAACCGATTGGTTCGAAGAGAAGAGAGAGAGAGAGAGAGAGAGAGAGAGAGAGAGAGAGAGAGAGAGAGACGGAGAACGCGAGATGGGATGAAAGGGGGAGGAAACTCGTGGCTAGAAGGAAATTCTCGGTGGAATGGATCTCCCTTGAGGTTTTATATGGGCCCTTTACGTGAATTTATCGTGCGCGCACTCCACGCGAGCGACGTCGGAGAGGGAACGAAAGAAGAGGAAAAGAAAGAGAGGAGGGTGTTGCGCTCTATACATAGCGGGATAAAATATTTCGCGGGATGTGGTTAATGTAAGGTCGCCGAAGAGTTATCAAAGTGAAGAGGGTCGTGGTCGCGATCGCCACAATTGCTGATCGCGATTCCATCCTAATAGACGCCACTCGAAACCCTTCACACGCACACGGAATTGTTCTCGCAAGCTGTTTAGAAATCATCTTCAATTTACGAGTGAGGCAGTAACTTGCACCCATATCTATTGTTACTGAACGGACAATTGGGAATTTTTTCTTCTACGCAAATTTCAGTTCGATTTATTGTAACTTACAAATTACATCCCTCTATTATTCGTGTTTGCAATAAGATTGAGCAAAAAAAATTATTAGAAGTCACATCTTTGACAGACTTTAAGAAATTCTTTATTAACCAACAATAATGAAAGGAATAAATAATATTTAGAAAAACTTTATTTGCCACTTCTTATCTGCATATCAAAATTTTTTATAATAAAACAAGATTGTAAAAGAAGTTGATATAAATGTTCCACAGTTCCAAAGGAAAGTAATAAAAGTTGAATCAAAAGAGAGTCTTATTAATCAATATTATTAAAATATTAAAATTTTCTCAATGATTTAACCTCAATTATATATAACTTAATATATGTAAACTACTTCCCGAAATTATATTACATATCACAATATTATCACATATTCTATAATAATATACAAAAGAGAGAAAGAGGAAAAAGGAGAACTCTAAAAATAATTTTATTCACACATATCAGATAAATATCATTTTTACATACACACACACGCGCGCGCGCGCGCGCGCTATATAAAGTTATCATGCCAAAAATACCACGTGCACCTTTCAGATCAGCTAAGAATGGAGTCGTGCATCCGAGAGTCGAAGACGCATGCGTTAAACACGAGCTACGCACAAAGCGCAGTCGGCGCATTGTGCATCGCGACCCTTTGCCGCGGCAGAGAAGCGGCAAAGCGCGGTAGATAAATACGCACACCACGGGGTGAATGCGGGAAAGGGTTATAGGATGCGCCGGACGACGGAGAGGAAGGAAAGGAGAAGAGACGCGCGCGAGGCGTAGACTCTCGCGCGCCAATAACGACGGCAGATATAAAGGCGCCGCCACCATATGGTCCTCGCGATCCGATGCAACGTTGCATAATCCGCAGCGTTGTCCCCAACGACAGAGGCCAGGCAGGCGTGTCACGCATCTGTCTATCCGCGCATGCCGCGATGCATGCGGTGCACGCGGTGCATATATAGTTCGCATCTCCGCCGTCCAGTGACGCACATTTAAGAATTAAAATGAGAATTCCCCTATTTTATAGGAAATATAGGAGTATTTTTTTTTATTTTTCTTAAAACAAGCTATCGATATTTGACAAGAAAGATTTTAATTTATTATTTATTCTTGAAAACGGAAGTGGTGAGAAAAAAAATAGCTCTCTCTCCTTTCTCTCTTAACGCGAAGACTAAAAATAAGATAATTGCGTGATTTACGATAAGCTTTTGATTAATAACTTTTTGCGTGCGAATTAACGGACGGAAGAGAATAAAGGGCTCTGATTCATACCGTTGATCGAACCGCTCGGCCGTTCGTTTGGAATTAGGATAAGGTCAGTCTCAGTGACCTTTATACGTGTAATCCTTGGACTGTCCACGATAGCGTTCTTCACGGCGCCGAATATGGATACCGGTTGCCCTAGTTGCATCGAGCATTATCCTTAGCCTTCGTCGACCGTACTTGGAGAGATCGTCGTGCGATCCTCTTGTGCCATTTATATAAAATGATAAATAAGGTCGCGAAGAGATAAATCGCCCACATGAATGACTCATTAAACACACCGTAGAATTTTCACGAAAAGAGATACATACTTTTTCAGATTTTATGTTGTTGATAATATTATTCTTGCTAAAATCTACAAAATTTTACGATCCATAAAAATTGTAATTAACATATCTCACTACGTTTGTCAATTTATGTTAATAACGCAATATGAATTAATTAATAATTAGTATATTTTAGTTTATAAAATAATTGCATTTCTTGTTTTACGTTTACCTTTGTTCCTTGCCAAAATATGGGGATATAGATAAAACATTTAAGATATCTGTTTCGTACTACTCTAATTCGTACCATCTCAAACTATTCGATCTCGATATAACGATCGTACAGCTGTCGTCCTCGCTGAACGCGACCTACGTTTACGATCGTACATTGCACTGCAAGTGATATAGCAGTCGTATACCGGCATCCTGCGCAAAGTCACCGATTAGGAGGCATCATCACGTTCAATGTCCAATCGCGGTGTCGGCCGGTCTCTAAGTTCCGTCCGCTGATTATGAGGACGGAAATGGAAGAGAGGAGAAAAACGGAGAGAGAGAGAGAGAGATAGAGACAGATAGGAGAGAGGAAGAGAAAAGGCGGTCCGGGGTGATTAGATCTCTTTTCTAAATGCGGGAGGCGCCTCGCCGCAACTCCGCGCAATTTCCCATGGGACCCGTTGCGGCATTCCACGGCTATGCATAAACGGACCGGCATGGTCCGCGCGCTGAGGGAGGAGTAGTAAATTATCACTATAATAACCCCGCGGAAGCGGATTGAATTTCTCACACGATCTCTCTCTCTCTCTCTCTCTCTCTCTCTCTCTCTCTCTCTCTCTCTCTCTCTCTCTCTCTCTCTCTCTCTCTCTCTCTCTCTCTCTCTCTCTCTCTCTCTCTCTCTCTCTCTCTCGGCGCGTATTTGCACTTCCTCCTACACGATCTCTTCTACCACTAGACACCTCTTTCTCTCCTTCTTCCTCCTTTTCTCCTCTCCGCCGTCGTCGCCACCACCGCCGTTTACGTCGTTCGCGGTGTTTACACGCGACGGCGGTTTTATGGGAATGTTAATGAGTGACATTCCACCCTCCGAACGGAGGAGAGGAAAGCGCGGCTTGTCGACCGACCGACCGATCGGCCAGCCGGAGAGCCGCCTTTCTCGACGCTCGTCATCTCGTAGCGAAGTTTATTCCGCGACCACCGCCGCGTTTGCCGATTATAGGTTCCTGATGATCGTGTTGCCTTCGTGGAAACCGAGCCTACCGACCTACCTACCGACCGTTTGCCCGCTTTGATCGATCTCGCCGCCACTCTGTTATATTGAAAAGAAGAGAAAGATGACGAAGTCAGAAAACTTAATTTTCGGACACAATATCAATATCTTGAATCTCAAAGGATTTCAAATAATCAATATAAAAAAACCGAAATTAACTATAACTAAACAGTGAATAATGAAGTCTACACAATGGGTCCGGTACCAAAATTATTAGCACTGAGACCCAAACCGCAAAAAATTTATTATACCACTATAATAATATCGCTATAAAATTATTTGACAGTTAAAAATGAACGCAATTTTCATATAAAATTCTTAGAAATATTGATTCTCTTTATGTGTCGATCGAGTCAATTTTATAATACCGATCGAAAACGATCACAGATGTTTTTACACATACTCGCGGATATCTCGCAGGCAGTTCGATAGATCCCACTAGACAAGCCGAGAATTAATAAGATTATCAATTATAATGACAGAAGAGACTCCCGCTGCCTCTCTACGCGCATCGAGCATCAGCCGATAAACTTCATCTCGTAGCGCAGCATCGATCTTCGCTCACGGCAAAGGTTGCTCCGACACACGAAGCGCCGCGTTGCACAGGTGATAAAGTTCAATTACGCGCTCCTCGTCCTCACGGCGGTTATCGAAGCGTACGAAGCGTACGTTCCGCGGATTTAAGGGGACGCTCCCGCGACTCGGCACTCGCTATGAAGCAATTATACGGTTCCGCGAATCCCGCGTGCGTGTGTACAATTGTCAACAGCCTCGTAACTCCCTGTCCCTTTCAGGGCTGGCCGTGCTCCGAGAGGAGGCGCGTTCTCCATTCTCCAAGTGTGTCAAGACTCTCCTCTTTCCCGTCGCGATAGACGCGCAACGTGCTAACGATGCTGCGATACTGCACTATCCACTAAAGAAAGTTCGAAGGGCAACAATGCCAGTAATCAAAAGTGATTTTTTTTTTTAAGTTACTTCAAGGATATTTGGCTCTTAATTACATTCAAGAACATTTCAAATATTCAGAATTTTCAAATATTGAAGATTTTCTCTCTTCCTGTCTGCCTACCTTCTTTCCTCCCTCTTTCCTTCTTTCTCTTTTCTCTCCTTTTCTCTCCTTGCTCTCGCAATATTTTTACAATTAATAGTATTAGTTTGGAAACTAGTGCCGATACTCGAATACTGACACATCTCTTCTAATATCAATCAACGATAAATACCAATGGTACCAAATCGAAATCACGTGGATGAATACTGTGTATCAATATCAACCCGGACTGACCAGCATTAGGCATAAGCGGGCTGCTATGTACGCGTACGCGTGATGTCGTATCTTCCTCGATCTCTCGTTTCTTCCGTCGTTGTAATTGCGAACTCTCTCGTAGCTCTCAGAGAACGGCCGGCGCACTGCCGTCGCTGCAGATGAGTTATATCAGCGCTGCCCGGACTCGCACGGTGGCCTCCCGTACACCGAGGTGAGAGTGTTCACCGGGTCTGACACCTGACGGCCGCTAGCCACAGAAAGGAGATCGTCCATTCTAACGCTCGTCCACACGCCAACGGGTGACGAGAATTATCCGATAAATAAATAAATAGGAGAATTTTCAACGCGCCGCCCAAACGAGAATGTAGTGTGTGTGTGTCTTCCTTAAGAAAGAAACTGTACCTTTGATTTATTAATCAAATGCGCTAATAACATTCGTATCTATCGGACGTTAGTTAAAAAAAAACCAAACGAAATTTGAGAAAATAATGTAATCCAAAAAATGCATTTTATATTAAGCATAAAAATTACAAATTATTCATCTCGTTACAATTTTTTATTAATGTATTACAAATTGAACACGACAGATCTTTTGCAAAATTTCAATTGTATAAAATAAACTGACAAAATTGAAAAAATTGATGTAGAGTATAAAATTCCAAGATTACACATGATTATTAAACGCACAGCGAGAATCTGATTTCAAATACTTAGTGAGCAACATCTCGCGCACAATGTCGTCCAGAATCGTCGGACGAACGACTCGCTGTCCTTAAGATCCAAGTGGAATAACGCGGGTCCCTAGTGATTCTCGAATGTACATTATCCATCCAGAGGATGGATGCCGATAATATCGGCGCAACGTGCGCACGCGTAAGCAAGGGCGGTGCTTTTTCATGTCACTAACGACTCTAGACATTCGCACGCCACGGCTCCGTTACTAACAATATCCTCCTGAATGGATTATTATGCTCCGTCCATTCCGACGCGTATATGCGGCCGTGATATTCGAACCGGGGCGCATTGTACGGATTCTTTCTCGTGGCGGCGGCCCCCGATAAGCAAATCAAGAACGAACGGGGAGGACCACCACCACGGGAAGGGGGCGACGGAGACGGGCGCGAGGAAAACGCGTCGATAATCATTCGATTTCAATGCGGCGAGATATTCTTTATGCGGCGAGACGCGCTATCAAGCAGCGCGCCTTACATAATGCTCGGCCAAGCACAACCGAGAACAAAGGACGCGTTCTCAGGGACGAATTGTGCTCGTCGGGTGCTTAACGCGCGCTGCTAAGTTGGTCAAGTTGATTTGCGCGAGTCGCCGCGCGTAATGATCCGCTGTCCGGACTAAACTCCGCGCTGAACATCCCCGCGACTTCGCATACTCTCCTGTGTGCCCGTCTGCGCATTTATAAATATTCATGTAGACACTTCAAGGCTCCTCCTCGCCGGCCGCTGCGTTTAAGGACAAACGCGCGGCCAATATTAAAAGCAGAGTTCAGTTCTATATATATATGAGTAGAACAAGACTGCATTTGGTAGACTTAGAGCTCACGAAACGTTGAAAGAAAATCTTGTCTTCTATGAGAAAAGTGCCTTCGGTTGTACTCGCTAAAAGACAAGACTTTTCTGATTGACTTTTGCTTTAAATTTCGCGATTCAATAACTTTTAAACTAATTTTGTAATTTAATATTTATCTAGCTTCGATTAATATTGACATGTTTAATTCTGACACATTGAACAGAACTTTACGAGTTACATTAATTTAATTAATTAATATCATTCCTGTATAAATAAAACAAAATAATTCATTCATGACCTCATGTTTGTCTGAGTTTATCTAGTTAGTTATTGCACACAATTTATCTCTGCGGAATAAGTGAAAATAGAGTTTTGATGAATAAATCGAATGTAATCAAACGATTAAAGAGAATTTTGGCGGCGCGCGGAATGCAATCGATCGATCGAGTCCTCTTTTTTTCTGAATGGATCAGAGGTCCAGCTACTTTTCTCAATTGAGCCAAAATTCGACTCCGGGCTTATAAATAGCCACGCGGCCGAGAGTGAAGACACAATGGAGCGCGGCGCGACGCCAGCACGCACTTTAACCGACTTGTGCAATAGCCGATACTGAATACTCGCGCGGCGACGGCGGCGGTTTAACAACCAGGTCAGTGTTTTTCGCTCCAGTTGTGTTGATATGTATAATCTCGGTAATTATATACTATCTCGCCGGTGAGGATTTGCCCGTCGGGCCGCGCGCACTCGGCAATGAGGTACCCACATTTTATTTTGTGCTCCAATCACAGCTGATTGGCACTGACTGTTATTTGTCGAGCGAGGGCCGAAAGGAGCAAGGAGGAGGTGGAGAGAAAACAGACATTCTGCTTATTCCTCCGATAGCTCACTCCTACGTGTTCCTCTCGGGGCACAACTTCTCTTCTCTCGCTTCTTACGCGAGCGAGAAGCCCTCGGACGTTAAACATACCAAAGAGATAACGCTGTCGGAACGGGGTTGAAATTGCCTAGTGCGCGTTGCTCTCTCTCTCTCTCCCTCTCCATCTCTCTTTTTCTCTCCCTCACATTCTTTCTTTCTTTCTTTCTTTCCCGCGTTGTATGTTGAATTTCTACTGAAATAATTATCGTGCTCGTTAAAGCGCCGATAAGTATTATTACTGGAATTATCGGCCCGCCGTCCGCATTTGCTCCGCCGCGCGGAAATAAAATTATAACGACCTCGTTATAGCTGACTATAAACAAGCGTTTCGATCTTACATAGCGAACTTGTAACGATCCTCGTGCGATACGGTCTCGGCGACGTGACGAAAGCGACTTTCGCTTACCAATATGCACCGTACGGTGCGGTACCGCGATTGTCATGACTTTATTTATCATCGCATCACTTTTACGAGCGTCGGATTTCGCAATAGCTTTAAACACGCCGGAACAAAAAAAAATGCTCGAAATGTAAATGTTAAATACAGATTGGGAAGTGATCGGGAGGTACACGCGATGATTAGGTATCGTAATCATTTTACGCTTTAAATCACAGTTACATTAGTACGATTGGTAGCATGCCGCTGCGCATTTACGGTGGCCGCGCATCGTTGCATCATTCATGAGGTTCATTGAGCCCGTGCCAGTTCGTGTTCCGGGCACGTTGCTGCTGCTGTTGCTGTTGGGTGATGCTGCTGCCGTTGGGCCCGCTTGAAATATACTCGAAAAACCGGTCAACGAGAAGATGCCAAATCCTCGATTAGCGTCCATTCATCGGACAAGGCAGAAGTCTCCTTCATGCTTTCATTCCCCTTCTCTCGTCCCTTTCTCTTGCTTTCCTCACACTACTAGCGGTCGGTCCCTTATAGTCGTACCTTCGCCCGTATATATCCGTAGTGATTTGCACACCGGCATCAATGTAACGTGTCGGAAAACGTATACGTGCATTACGTTCGATCCGGCCCGTTAACGACTTCATCAACGACTAGTTGATAGCGTAAAGGACGAGCCGAAGACACGAGCGAGGATAGCTATCGTGTGTGAAAGAAGCATCTTCCGGCGGATACGCTCACAGACGAAGGGAAAATGAAAGGACCTAGCTGTTTGCCGAAGGACACGATCGGCTTCTTGCTCGCTCTTCGTGATCTTTGCCATTGCTCGTTGATATCGGAATTCCGTGCGGATATCTTTGTATTAATATAATCTTCACTTCCAGTCAATTCAAGTATGCGTCTGTCGAGTCGAATCACGTATGCGAGCCTCTCTTTTTCTTAAAATGCAAACTGACTGAAGGTCAAAAAAAATATCCGAAAGTAATTATTTTTTTCTAATAATATTTGTCTATTTAGGCAAAAAATGGATATAGAAAAAAAATATTTATTTTTACTTTATGAATGCCGTAAGCTATATGAGTAAATGATAAGATTACTTTGAATACAAGGATCTGTAGAGAACTGTGTTCAAAGTTATCTTACGAAAAAAAATTATGACAATTCAAATCAAAGTGTAATTTAATATAAAAAAAAGACGAGTTATTAAGAAATTAAGAATGCGCAACGAATAATGTTATATAACTCATGCATGTTAAGGACTAATTTTACGATCATTGCTGTGAGTGAAAGTTGAAAGCGAGTTGAAAAATTACAGTAAAAAGTCTCGAAATTCATAAGTACGAGAGATTATTATTTTGAAAAATTTTGTTCGCTAAGACAAATAAGATATCTGTCGATTATTATTGGTCATAAACATCTAAAATACTATAATCATTCATATCAGTTAAAATTAGCACTATAAAGAAAAATTGCAATTCAAAATAGATTAATAAATTAAATATTTTGAAAGCTTTTTTATAATCACTTTCTAATGTTTTAAGTCAGTTTCAAAAAATTTATAATTTAATAAATTTATATTGAATTGCTTTTGCAATATCTTTATATTATTTTATATAAATATTTATTGTCTATATGTGTTAAAGCATTTATTATTCCAATAAACAAAACGATTGCTTTATACATTATACATTATAACATTTTTTTATATAAAATCGGCTATGAAAATGACTAGCAGAAATACTAATATTAATTCAAATTTATCGCAATCATGCGATCCTTACGCTTCTATGAAGAACTATTAACCTTTGACCTCGCTATTTAGGTTTGTATTATTTACATAGACACTTATTCTCGTCGACTTGTTAATTCCCCATTCTCCATTTTTATTTTCTTGCCGCGCGGTATTGCCCTATAAAGGCTTACCGCCGTACTAATTAGACAATCGTTACGGAAATCGCTAGAAAGCCTCCTCCTCGGTGGAAAACTATCGTTATAATTCACTTTTATTACGAGCGGTGCGGCGGTGATTCTTAGGTCATACGTACGACTATAAACGCGCAATCGAAGACTGAGAACGGCCGACAGACTTTAAAGGGTAGACCGCGACGTACCAAACGAAGCAGCAGCGGCAGCGGCGACCAACGACCATAGTCTTATTCGACCGAGTGAAAGAAGTAGGCGATGCGGACGGGCGATAAAGAGCGAGATGGCCGAAGCGATAGATAAATATATCAAAGCGGATCGGAATGCGCGTCTCATTGAAACGGAGGAGGGAGGGTCGGCCGAGCCGGCCCGATCGGGGTGGTGTTGGGCCCGTCGTCGGGCCTCTTAGAAACGCGCACCATGAGAAATTGCCGGTTTTCCCACGAAGCGCTCGCCGAGCTACCGGGACCGCAATGCAGCGCAGCGTGGCCGCGCTGCAACGATGCAGTTGCAAATGCGCCTAAAGGTCTCCCCGCACGTCTACAATCTCGCTCCTTCTCTCTCTCTCTCTCTCTCTCTCTTTTTCTCCTTTTCTCATTATCTTTCTCTCATATTCTCCTTCTCTCTTTCTTTCCCCTCTTCGTTTGTTCCTCTCCCCGTACATTCTATCGGAAATATAATTGGCGCTTTGCAAATCCATTAACCGGCCTCGTGTGGCAAGTGGCGTTACCACGGCATTACCATCGCTGGACTCTCTCTCTCTTCCCCTTCGCGCCCCTACGCACTAATTCATAGTTTCATGCCTTCCCGCTGCTTAAAGACTTAATGGAGGCCGCGCACGCATACTTAGCGGACTGTCAGAGTGTGCAGACACACACGCGTGTGCGTGCAGAAAAACGATACCGCTTCCGTTGAGGAGCACGTCAAAAGTGTTACAGCGTTTGTATACTAACGATATCTCGCGGTCTATCGCACTTCTCCTTTTTTTTTAGTATAACATCCGCAACAGGATCATGAGAGATAATAAAATTAATATGTCGCGCTCGTATAAAATAAACTTACAGGAAGCGTAACTAGAAGCGTCGCTAATTTTTTTTTTTTTTTCATCAATTATGCAGGCTACATTTTTGTACAACGTGAAAATAATTACCCATCATTCTTTCAAAACTTGTTATTATCCGATATATATCCAGTCACGTTCGAGAAACTGATACGGGAAACGAGTGATAAATAAAAAAAATGAAAATTTTGAATATTATTCTAATTCTTTTTTAAAAGCTATAAAAATATTGAATTGACTCATATAAATAATTTATATTTGTATTTCTTGAAACTTCTCATTTATAAATAACGTTTAATTATCATATGTAACGATTTAATTATACAAGATACTACTTCTCATCCACGTTGTGGATTTAATTACCTCTGTTACTTATTTATGTTTCGCTTGTATGTAATCGCGGGAACTGTTACGTTTAAACATATAACAACATCTGGCATTGCCACCTCGTCATCTACGTTAAAACTTTATTTTTACTTGCACACCATTCCGCTTGACGGCTCGTACAGCGCTGTTTGCGCGAAAGTCGCTCATCCGCGATGCCACGAGGAGGATTGGCTAGATAGAGAGGATGTATTTGAGGCTACCATTAAAGCTGGTGATTGATAATGCCCGCAGACTCGTTCTGCGCCATCGCGTCCGTCCGATCAAGGTCTCCCTGGGTGCGCACCGATCGAGCAAAAAGCGAAAAGGGCGAGGCGGTCGGTCGGTGCGCATCGACGCAAACCGAGCTGCAAAAAGCGAAAGAAACCGCATCTCAGCTGCATTGTCACTGGTCGCCTCGCCGCGAAACCTCCTCCCGATATTTTTCCTCTTTTTTTTTTTTTTGCGTCCGCGCCAGGCAATTACCGCTAACACCGGCAGACGGCTCCGACTCGTGATTATCGGCGAAAGTGATAAACCGATTTCTCTCGGGGCGATCGCCGGCATTCCTAGATTTTTGATCTAGAGAGGTGTGCGGTTAACGCGGCTGACTTGGCATCACCGAGAGTACCTTATATCACTCCATCGTTAAAAAGGAAACCGTTGATAATTTTATATTTAATATGTATATTTAGATCTTTAATAAGATTCTCTCCTTTTCTATTCTTTCTTATCTCGATTGAATTTATAATTTTTACAAAAAAATTGAGTGTAGCATATTTTCCGTCGCATTAAATCTTTCTATTTTTAAAATAAAATGATATAAAGATGATATGCGTTAGTAACAAGAAGGCATATGTATCGTCGATCGTATTGGTGAGGAAGTCAAATTTAAAAGCGAAGAGCGAGTTCCCTGTGCGTTTTGTCCCTAGAGTTGACAAACGTTATTATCAAAATAACGACAATGAATATAAAAATTGCAGTCGTCGTTTCTAATGACAGTAGACAGACACGAGCGAGTTCCAACAATAACAGGTGCTCCCGCGGAGCGAATCGGCGCGAACGTCCGACTTTTCGTCGGCGGGACGTCGCGAACGTCGCGAATCAAAAGACGGCTCCGGCGAGCGCTATTACGAGAACTGCTAGGATAAACAACCGCGCTGTTTCTTTCGAGGCGTTAGGCGTTAAGAAGGCATTAACAGCGCGCGACCTTGCACCCTAACACGCGCGTGTTACCTCCGTAATAGCGCGCGCCGCGATTCATAATAGTGAACGCCGCGTTACGGCGCGGCGGTGACGTGTGAAAGGAAAATTACGGAGATAAAGTAGACGTAGCGGCGCTAGCGGTGGAGAATCCTCCTCTTCGTTATATCCCCGGGATAACGTTATAATGCGTCGTGAACGTGGAAGCAAACGATCGAGGAGCACACGGGAGGTGCGCGGAACGACGCGATACAAAGAGACAAAACGTAAAGTCCCGGCGGCCTCACGTGCGCACCGCTCCCTTCGTGCACGGGGATGACAATGCAGTTGCTAACTAGCAAAATGCTAATATTTACTTAACCTCGACGTAGGTGGGGAGGAAGATACTCGTGCTCTTTCTACCCTCCTTCCCCCCCCCCCGTCTCTTTCTCTCTGCTTCTCTTTTTCTCTTTCTCTCGATCCGGTTAGGATCTAGCGGAGACGCACCGCAGCAACGACAAAGAGGAGAGGAACGGAGGAGTGACGCAGCAGCAAAGTGCGTATCCACGCCGGTATTTTCCGTCGGTAGAGATCCGACAGAATAAGCTCGCTTGCTTGCGAGCTACATCGAGAAAAACATTAAACGAGTATACCCGCGTACGATGATTCGGCGGTTTTCGGGTTTGCGAGCGAGCGGGCACGCGAAGCCGCGTGGAAAAGCAGTAATCAAGGCGACCTTTTCTTGCTCATCTAGCCTAGTTTACAATATCCGCGATTTATTTACTCATACTCGGATCTTCCGTTGCGTTGCGTGAAACGCGAAGTCGCCGCAGGTATTCGATAGATCGTGCGATAGTTATTATTCTTCGTTATTAATCTCTTAATCTAACGTCTCTAATCTAATTAATCTAACGTCAATGTTCAATGTTAGAGATTACATATAAATATGCAAAAGTAGATACGCGCACATTAGAAATAAATATGATGAATTACATTATATGCTTTCCAAGTTCCGTGAATTTGAATAAAAAATTATCGTAAAATATAAATTATTTTATAATATCATTTTATGATACACGAAATTTCTATTTCTTTCGCTTTTTAGAGATTCTATCTCTACTAATCACTTGCAAATAAGGCTCGTACCAATTTTTCCTTCTTAATAATAATTTAGATAAGATTGATGTTAACTTTAAATTGTCACTTATTAATATTTTATGAAATTTTTCGTAATCGACTTTTTATTTTATAAGATTTTCATTTCTTTATTGAAGATTCATGTATTGTAGAGTTAGACGAGATTAATTTTCCGTGATATAAAACAAGAAGTGTTTCGTCTCTCTTTTCTCTCTTAACACAACTGAAATTCAGAAAGTCCGAAACAGATGATCCGAAACAATGTTCCCCATGTGTATCTAGTACTCACATCATCGCATCGGCATTAACCAGGATGCGAAAATCGCCGGGGCTGGATTCCCGGATAAGTATCCCCAGTTGAGACTAACGAGCCGCCTTTAACTTCAGTCATCCGCGAGCGAAACAGCCGTCGACACGTCACGTTCCATCGGCACGTTTTACGAGCGCGCGGCGAACGCTTAGAATTTCGAGAGGCATGCGAAAGATTGTTTTCTGGATCCTCGACATGGCTAAGCGGCTAAACGAGAGAAAGAAAGAGAGAGAGAGAGAGAGAGAGAGAGAGAGAGAGACTGAGAAGGGATGAGAAGAAGGAGGAGGAGGAGGAGGACTCGCGAGAGGTTTTCCTTCGGGTCTAGGAAACGTCCGGATATGATAATAAGCGAGGCTCGCGCCAACGTTGTACGTCGAGCACGATCCGAGGCCCTCGGGGCTACGTACCGGGCTCTCGCATCAACGGAGAGAACCAGTCCTCTTCCCTGAAGTCGCTGTCACGACCACCGGGAACGTCTCTGTTCCGCGGAACGTCTTTTAAATCTCCTTGCGCCGCGCCGCGGCCGTTTGCGAGAGAGAGTCACGCCTCTTCGATCCGTTCCGCACAATATGCACCCAATGCTGGAGAGGCGCGCATCACCCGAGAGGGTAGGAAGTTTTCTAGTAAAACCGACTCACTCGCTCGCTCGCCCGTCCGCTTCGCATGATGATATTATTCTACGTAACGAACGCAGCGTGCGAGAGCCTTGGGAAACGCGAGTAAGTAACGACGATAAGTCCGGCCGGCGAGACACGGACGTTCGCGATCAACGAAATGCGCCGTCAATAAATCGGAATTAATTAGGAAACGTTAATCAGCATACGTTCGATATTTTAATCCCCGCCGTTAAAAGACTTAACGCGGATCATAACGCAAATTCCCATAATTACTTAGTGATATTTAGTATTTTTCATCCGTAATAAAATCCGATGGTAAATGATCTTTGATTATAAACGTTGCAGAGAAATGAAAATATCTCTTCTGTAAGGGAGAAGAGGAACGTTATATATAAAAATCAATCTTACAACGCGCGTAGCTTCGTCGTCTTACGTATTTCGCGTAGATATGAATCTGAGGTCAAGAAACTTTCTCGATTTTCGTAAATCGTAAATTAGCACAATGGCGTAAACGAGTGAGTGGTTGCCACACTTTGACGAACGGCGTTGTGCCGGGGCAATTAAGCGAAAGCATGAAAACGGCGGGCGAGAGAGCAACGTCGACGAAGAAAGAAGGCGGTCACGAGCGCGTCCTCACGCGCCGCGAAGTCTTCAATTGCGCAAATATCTCGGGGAGCCCCCGATAGAAGGAATTAGCATAATGCCGGGAAGCATTAGGCCGGTGAGCGCAAATTGTGCGGCGTGGAGCTCAAAGAGGCAACGGGGTGTAAAATGGAGGAAGGGAGAGCGAGAAAAGGGAGAGGAGTTGGCAGAGAGAGAAAGAGAAAGAAGGAGACGAAAAAAAGAGTTGAGTATGGTCGGTAGGTAAGTTGGTAGGCAGAGGAGACCCGTACCTGCCCGCGTCGTTCAGCTAAGGAAAAGTCGCCAGGATGGTTAGCGAAACGAGGCACATCTGATCATCTTGATCTGCACGGCTTAACTACCGCTAATCGGCGCCGGTCAACGGAAATAGATGCGTTGGATTTTCGATCTGGATTTCTACTTGTCGTGGATTCACATGGAAGGTGTTCATTCGGAACAGAATAGTGATATATATCATGTATATAAACTTTTGAAAAGACGAAGTTTCTGTTTCGAAAATGCATAATATTCATTGTAGTTGTCAATCTCTTGTTTTACAGAAAAATATTAAAAGTGCCGATATAATTAAGCATTAAATATTGTAGACAATGTATCGGAAAGTTATTGAGTACCGCGCTTCAACTGTCGATAGCCCTTCCTTCCTTAGTTTAATTTGTGAAAATTATTAGATTTATTCTGTTCTGTTTTGTTTTGAAATTTACAGTTGTAGCAAAATCTTAAAAGAATTAAAGAAAAATTGTTCTAATTTTCTTCGCGACTTTAATGTCTTCTTGTGAATCGATCGACACGCTCGTTATCGCGCTCATTATCTCATGGCAATAAACGTTGAATCGGAAGTAGAAAAATCGGATTTTAAGACTAGTCATAATGAGCGCAATTAATTCTTTGTGCGTCTCGCTTTATTTGTGTGCGCGATCGATATTTGCCTTGAGCGATCGATATTATGCGTATGTTTAATGGGACATAAAATATTCTGCATGTATGTCGTTAGAACAAAGAAAAAAAAAGAAAAAACACGTACGAAAAGTCTAGGCGGAAGAACATCGTTGTACGATGTCGTTTAATAACATAAAATATAACATAAAATCCGAGATTTTATCGTTCCGAACAAACGACGATGTATCACGCAATGATAGTAACTCTCCTTTTTTGCCATAAAAATAAATAGATGTAAAAACAAATCAAAATTCGAAGAAACCATTTTAATAGTGGAAACGAGTTCTTTTATATTTTTACGCATTAAATTAAACTTGTGTTGTTTTGAATGCAATTAAAGAAAATATTGACGCAATTGGATTGTACCCGTTTCAATTTCTCAGTAGATATTTCTCTATCGTATTTTAAAATCAATTGCACGTTCATATTTGATCACCGTGTTTCCTGTAATTAATACACGTTTTGAGCTAAACGCTTTTTAAAACTATCACTGGAAATACATAATAAACATGAGAGTGAACATTTGGTTTAAAAAAAGGTTGATCTCAGTGTTCTTGATCATGCGATTGATCTCACGGCCGCAACACACGCTAACGGTAGGCCGGCGCGCGATCCATCGAATGTCCGTCTTATCCGAACGTGAAAGTGTTGCGTGAAAAACAGGTTATTACTGGTTATTACGGGTAGTTACAGGTGGTTACAGGTAGTTGGGGGAGGGAGAGGCGGAGTGCTCCTTCACACTTCCTAAAGACCGTTCTTTCGATCGGGGCGTCGTGTGCATCGCGGCACTCCTCCTCCTTTTCCGTGATGTCTCGCGCATCGCGCCTCTTCTTTTCACAAAGCCGCGCGACTCTGATTCCTGCGGTTCGGCGCCCAATATCGCCGTTGTAGAACGACGGAATACATTTCGCGATATAACTGACCTGTCTCGAGGAAACCCCAGTTGCCGCACGTGGTACGTGAGAAGAGAACCGCAGGACTCGATCGAGTCCTTCTTTTCCCTTTTGGCGCCGTCTCGCCGCATAACTGCAATCCGAATGCCGCTCGCGAGTGCACCGACGAACCGAGCACTCAGTTGCCGATGTCGTGAAACGCCGAGCGAACGAGCGAACGCTTCGCCGAAACGTGGAAGTTTCGAAGTTGGAAATTTGATTGTTGTTCAAAATCAAAAATTATAACAATTATATGATTATATATTATTATGACAGTTTGAAGATGGCGAGACACATGATTTAAAAGTTTTATATGAAAATTTATAATTTCACATATATAATCTTTCAATATGTTTTAAACATAATGATTATAACAAAGCAGAATTTTCCAATTCCAAAAAATCCGATGAGTGATTTCTTTCACGTTTCTTTCCAGATAATTTTTTCCGAGTATAACGCTCATAAACGTTGTCTCTCGTGGGTCAACGATCCCACGAAAGCAGCCAATGGCCGCTTTCATCGAAGCCATCGAATTTGCAATCGAATTTGCGAGCCGGGCAGGACGTTGCTCATCATTCGTCTCGACGCCGATCGCTTGAGAATCGGGTCCACGATGCTGGGCGGCGAGCGCATGACGAGGAGAGACGACGCGGAGGGCGAGCGGTAGTAAATCTGAATCTCATTGCGCGATCGTTTATTCGCGAGGCGGCAGGGTGCGCGACGCGGGGTAAGGGCAATTATGGAAGCATGAATATTTATGGAAACCCGTGCACCGTGTAATCTTTACGAGACAACGGCTACGGGATGTCGCCCGGCCGATCGGCGTTGCGCGCGATGCTTCACGGTTTACTTTGTCGGTACGCGCGCTCGCCGAACTCAATTATTCTCGCGCTCGCACTCGTAAGACGTAAGAATGGGAAGACGAGATGAGACATGAGAGAGCGGAAGACGCGAACATCTTCTTTTCTCTCTCGCGCAAAATCGATCGAAACGATCGATTTCTCATTTAAATAATTATCTCGACAACGACGTCCACGTCGCAAACGCGATCTTTATCCTATCGTAACGAAATTACTTCGGAAGAAATGGAAAGGATTAATTTCCAATTGTGAATGATTCAAATCAGATAAAAACGGATGGGATAATTTTTCTGCTCTTTTTCTAAAAAAATTTACATTAATTATAAATTTATCTTGCTCTTTATTAAATATTTCTTATGTTACGTTTAAAAACTTCTTCGAGGAATCATTTTTAAAATTTTAATTTTATCATTGTTTTCTCTCTCTCTCTCTCTCTCTCTCTCTCTCTCTCTCTCTCTCTCTCTCTCTCTCTCTCTCTTTCTATCTATCTCATTATAATATGTTCCTTTCTTACGCGTTCTAATGCAGCCGTTTATTTCACTCCACCACCTTAGGGCCCCGGGCCCGATTGCAAACGACCGAATGATGGCGTGCGGAACGTCGCTACCGTGGATCATCTCGCGTCTCGTCGTCTCTCTTTCTCAAGGCACAGATATACACGTAGTGAGCTAGTTATCCCCGTCACGTAATCGCGCGCGATAAAATAGCCCGCGGCCCGACAGACGGTCCTCGCATTTACGATGGCGCGCTCGTCTTTTAATGGCCGCTCCGTCTAATTACTACTCTCGCCTCGTAATATGTAATGATCACTACGCCCGCAAAATGCGCCCGTACTTCGTTTTAGAATTAGTGGCATAATTGCCCGGTCGCAAGTTGGCGGACGGTATTATACGGCGCAATTGGCGCGCTGCACGGTTACGCAATTGTACGAGCGAACGAGTATCACGAAGTGCGGCATGCATCGCTCGTCTTTTTCAACTCGGAAGATTTAATGTTGTTAAAGTAACTTAACGATCTTACCCTAACAGATTATAAATTCCGAATTACAGGCTCTACGGAGTTCCGATCTCGCGGTGAGAAAAATGATTGATTTACGATCTCTAAGAGAGTTTAGTTCTTGCATCCGCGCGTTCTTGACCACCAACTTTGCTTTCCGTTCTGTTTAACTGAAGGTTTATAATATTCGATTTGATCCGTTTCTGGACGAGATATTTTTTATTTTCTACATTGTTACGAAATTAAAATAAAACATTAAAATCTATTTAAATTAAACTCTAAGAAAAGGATAATAGGGATTATTTCAATACGATTATTGTCGCAAACGACATTTGTTTCTCGAGATAAATTATTGAATGTTACAAAGGAGAAAGAATACAACTACGTAACATTTTTTTTTCCAATTACTTAATGTAACCTGAATCGCAAAATTATGCTATTGTTACATTCGCTTATATTCTCTAATTAGCACGGCCGTTACGTGACTTGTTTTACTAATTAGCATACTATTGGAAGACCGCTCGTCCGCTTTCAGACTCATTCAATAGCAGTCATTGAGATACACGTTCTCGCTTTGAATGCGGAAATTTTAATTATTTCTCACATAATTACGATTATTATTCCCGTTATTGTCAGTGGAATAATCGACTTACTTCCTATCTGTATGCAATTTGTCAAGTTAACGAGATTCAGATTACACAATAGCTTTCATTTCAAATGCATCTCAAAAATTAAAAAAACAAAAACTTATCTTTAACATTCACTTATAAATCTAAGACTTTCTTATCTTTAATCTTTAATTCGCGGCGTATAAATATTTATTAACAAAATAAGTAGGATATCAAAATTCTTTCAATAAAGTTAAATTTTAAAAATAAAATTATTTCAATTTTGTACAGTGTATCGAAGATACCTAACACATTTCTAAAACATTAATAATACGTGTATAATCTTTTAGGTTAAAAACGTAACGAATAGCCTCATTTGTTTCATAAAAATAAAATCGCATGAAATTCCGAGAGAGAGAAAATCTTACCTGATTGAAACGAAAACAGTTATAAATTTTTAAATTAAATTAGCAATGTGAGGCGGCATGTGTGAGTGTTACATCATGATCGATAACTTTGTAAAGCCAAGTTGCCGAATGTTCCTCTTCGATTGTGTCTACTAGCATTTAGAAGTGCAACGCGCGAAGATCTCGCAGCTACAGCTACGTGATTACTGATTAAAGCCTCGGGATAATTTCGAATTATCCCTTTTTCGTCTTGGAAACGCATTCCTCGCGCCTATCATCTCCGCTCGCGCGTTACGTCTACAGGCCGCCGCCTCCACCATTCTACTAAGCACGTCGTAAGTCAGCCGGCGCATTGTTCCCATGGCAGTGCACCGCACGTCGACCGCGGTCGTATCGATACGGGATACGCTTCGCAGCCAATTATTATTGCCATTTAGATAAGGAACGCAGTTAGTTAAGGCTGGAGACCTCTAACGACCGGGCGTACAATGTATGCGAGTCGCTCGAACAGAACCAACGATATAGAAGAGTACGATACGTTCAAGTCCTTCCAAAAACTAATATATTTAGTAGAATTCGAGTTTCAGCTAGTACACACAAAGCAAATCTGACGAGAAAAAGAAGACGGATTAAAAAAGTCACAAAATATTGATGGAATTTAAAAATAAACAATTGTAGAGACATATAATAATCAAATTACATCAAAATTTTCAGAGGATGTCAATTATTATTACTTTAAAGAAAAAAATGATAATTATTAATAAAGATTTATATATTAAAACAAAATGAATATTTAAATTAAATCTCTGCTTATTTATTTTATAATTTCGTTGTTAAAATTTTGTCTCAGCATCCGAGAGATTTATCAAGCTTCAAAAAGTTAAAAGTTGGAAATATTCGTAGCGATGAGAAGTACTCGTAAACGAGAAGTTTGCCGTCAGAGAGCTCGCCGGATGTAAATTCTATGAGAGTGACTAGAATAAGAGGGGAGGGGAAGCCCGGGGATTTAATTACGGCTGAGAGAAGACACCGGGAATCGGCGCTTCGAATCTCAATAAGAATTTCACTTCTCGTTCGCGCTTACTGATTACGGGACTTAGAAGCGAATCGAAGGAAAGTTTAGCGGTTTCTCACAGTCCGGCTAAAACCGTGATTCCGAAGCAGGCAATCGAAGCAATCCGCGTGGAGACCAATTCAATCGAATTCTTCGCAACACCTCTTCGCCTGTTGGTTACACCATTGCCGAAAGGCTGAGTATTCATGCCACCGAAAGGAAAATCTCCCTCTCGGCGAAATAGATGTAATCGAGAAAGAGAGAAAAAGAGAGAGATCGTTACACGAATTTCTTGTTAGGTAACACGAATGATATCTGTTTTCATCGCCATCGTATCTTGCTCGCTCGTATCTTTTTTAACAGTCAACACGTGATTCCTACCTCGATCTGCCCACATGTGCTTCCACAACACCAACTGGCATCGCGCTCATTACATCAGTCAGATATTACGAACGAGACAATTAGGATATTAAACTACGCCAAATAAGTTACTCAATGCCGAAACGATTTGAGTCTCAAACGGATGTTTAGAATTATTCGAGAGATGGACCTTCGATGAGAATTTTGATATACAAAATCCCATCGAATTGCTATTATTTCGCAAATAATAACAATTCATATTATTAATATATTTATACCAAGATCAGATGCAATTAAAATCAATTTTTATAAATTTATATTTAACTCTTACCTTTGTAAATCATAAATTTTTCAAGTTATTTTTTTTAATAAGTTAAATAGATTAATTACATAGCGGTAGTTTTTTTATCTCAAAATAAGACATGAATAAATCCATGTCTTTTGATTCGATCATTCGGAATAGTGGCGATGACCGATAATTCACATGGAAATAGCGTCGCTGTTCTCTCACGATGCGGCAACATGCTCGCGAATCCGCCACTTACGAAAACTATCGCACGTTTTTTTTTTTACGAGCTGCATAGACGAGAGATCGTCTACGACAACCGTCGAGGTTCCGGGAAGACGAGTTGAGGAACTCCTCAAGGTATTCTACCTCCCCTGTACAGATCTCATCTCAACGAGCGCTCACGTTACTCGTAGAGTGCCAATTCCGGGAAGATCCTAGACGATGATCCTAAACGGACATCTTCCTCATACGTGACATTTGTTTGCCGCCAAGAGAACACTGTCTGCTGCTCGCAGCGAGAACCGACCACGCTGATTATCAACAAGAGAGTGAGAGAGGATCGACCCAATCGAACGGTGTTATGCATCGCTGAGTCGAGCACTGTATTCCGATTTTTCACTCCATCGATGATACAAAGCATCCGATCTATCTGGTATTGCGGAATGCACAAGAAATAATAAGCGTTCACGCATTCTCTAAAGTTTCTTTCACAGAAAAGTAATACCTAACGTAATACCCCACGTGATCATTAATCACGTTTCCTTGGGCCTTTTTACGCAATATTTTTTAATATTCTGAAAAGAATATTTTGATTATCACAGAGATATCTTCTCTCTTATCTCCTCTAAACTACCCTGGATTATTTCCACGCGTAAAATAATACGCGTCGAATGTAAATACCGCGTTTATTTTCCATACATCTGTCCGCTGATACTGCAAGTCTCATAGTTTTACGAAATGCGAGCCAGGCGTACAGGCTCGCGGACAGCCAATTAAACGTCCGCACGATGTGGCCGGGGGATGTGGTTGTCGTACGCGAATAAATCGCGCGCGTGTTCGTGCGGCGGCGTATTCACGTGCACGCGGGACCCTTGCCGCGTCGCTATCTCGATAATAGAATGATCTATCTGCGGCGAGAGCGGCAACAATGAACGGAGCGCGGTATATACCTATTCCGCGCGCTATCGCGGCCGAGGTACGCGCCGGGCACTTGATCTGAGGAGGAGAAGAAGCAAAAAGGTATCTAACCCAACAAACAACAATACGATATTGCCCTCACGTAGCCGAGCATCGAGGGCTTGGGATCGGTCATTACGCGCCGCCCGTGGGGGGTGCTCGGCCGTGGGTTAGAGTAAATGCACCAGTGAATGACCGGTTAAGGATTATTGTTAGATAAGCCAATTTCTTTGCCGAGTGGAGATATTTCGCGCGGAACGATTGGCAACGAACGAATTTGACGAGCAGGACGACATTTTTTTTTTTACGGAACGAATTTTCTTCTATTAAGTTTTTCAGATTTTTTTTTTTAATGTGTTATTTTCGTTAACTATCTCTCATCGTTCTTGATAATAAGATTAATCTAAGATTTGAAGAAACATTTCTTAAAATTAAAGATATAGATAAGATTTATTTTCCAAGTATTCCCGAGTATAAATCTTTCTTATTCATTTGTCATACATTCATTTGCCTTAAAAATTGTTTCAATCTTTGATAAAAAATATTGCATCAAAACTGCAGTCTATTATCGAATATCTTGTGCAATTATCTTTTAATTACATCAAGTTCTAATTTTTCCAAATATCGGTTAACATCGGAAATTTCAAATAAGTAACGCCACAGCGAGATAACAAGATTAGCGGTAAACAGCGATGATAAATCTGTAGTAAATAAACGCTTTAGTTTGCAGATAATAATGGTCGATATCACATTTTAAATTTTAAAAGTATATACGCGCGTATTACATTATACCACGGAAAATAAGAAAAGACATACAACGATCGTTTATATCGATGAGTGGACGTACATCGATGCACCTACCATACCACCACCTTCAATACGCACGTCCTAACACTAAATCTGACCCTCTGGATGCAACAACGGACGCACGCGAATATAATACACCTATCGTCCTCGTGCGCCTCCTCTATTTGCTGTCCCTCTCTCCTTTTCTCTTCCTTTAATACATCACCCTCCTTCATTCCACCGCGTGTGATCCGCGGCGTTTTCAATAGTTAATATACCACGGATGAAGCCCCGTTCAATTACTCGCAACACGATATCATAGCTATTTATTGTGGTCTGCCGAAGCCGAGAGACCTCTCCCTTTTCCTATGCCCTATCACTCTCTTTCCTCTTTCTTCTTCTAGGATCCCTCCGTCCTTCCTGCCGACGCGGCCACAGTTACGATTCTCGCTACGCGTTTCCACTCCGCCATTACCAGAGACGCGCAGAAAACTTCCATCCATTGTCCTTCCCGTGAAATTCCTTTCAGGGAGTCGCGACGGATACCAGCAAAGGATTTATTCCGGCCGTCTCCATTCGTCGGCGACGACGGATACATTATTCATTCGCGCACGCTATAGGAACTGTCCGAAGATCTTTCTGGAGTTTATTATCGGGATGAGGAAACGTTTCATCGATTTTCCTTTAAATGCCATTTGTATAACACCATAAGAGAGGAAAAAGGGAACTCGTGCCGTACGGTTCAACAATGGTCAACGGACCATTTTCCGAGAGTCCTGCAAACCACGACATTTAACCCCGGTCGTTATTCCGCCCGGTAAAAAGGTTTTTACGTAGCTCGCAGCCGATATTCCGCGAATTTCCGAACCTGGAGAAGAGCCTTCTTCATTGCGGGGAGATTATCGAAAACAGATATCGGGCTGTGTGAGTCGAGAGTCTCTCTATTCCGCTGTTCGCGCTGATCGGCGCGGGCGCAGCGCGGCGTGCAGCATGGCGAGTGGCGTAATGGACGATCGTTCACGGACGGTCTTTCACACGATAAACAATCGATACCGACGTCCTGTCGTTAATCCGGAATTATCGTCCCGAGGCGCGGGGCGACAGGGGGAGCGAGAGACCGTGCGCTGTTATCGAGAGACCAGGAAGCAATTGGAGGGCCCTCCGCGCGCTCTCGCTGCTCTCTACCTTCGAGTACTTGAAGTACTTGGAGTACTCGGCGAGAGCGCGCGCGCGGATTCCTCGATCCCGATTGCCCGGCTCTCGCGTTTTCGAACGAGGAAAGGGTCCGATCGAGAAATTCCACCGTCGTTGAACCGGCGCGATTCCAGACGAGGGTCCGGGGCCGGCAGATCGCTCGCGGTCTTATTTTCCTTTAAATATCTCGGAGAAAAATAAGCGGCCGGCGAGCGCGCGGTCGATGGTCGCTGTGTCATTCGGCAAATAAACGACTTCGTTCCGGGTGATCGCCGAGGTGTCTCCCAGTGGCCGACGGTAACATCCATCGCGAGATGCAGCACTCGCGGCGACTCACGCCGCTCTGTCTCGATCGCATCTGGTTCCTCTCGATTGAGGTTACTACCGGTTCGTGCCGGGCGGGAGTACTAATAAATCTTGTAAAGGCTCTTGTTGAGTAATTCACAACGAGATGAAAAAGACGTGCAAGAGTCATCACGAATAACGGTATGGTATGATAATTGAAGAGATCAGTATGAGAATAAGAACTGAGTTCTAAAGACTCGTAATAAAAATCGATCCTCTGGTTTTTCTTTTACTTTCGCGACTGTGCGATTCGATTATGTAAAGAAGTCCTAGAAGTTTTTGTTTTTATCTAGTGATTTCTTTTCTTTTCTTTTCTTTTCTTTTAAATATAGATAAAAATACATGTTTTTGAAATTGAGTAACTCCATAATATTCTACCGAATAACACACAATTTCGATAATACGAATTTATGAACGTAGATATAACTAGAAGAAAAAAATGTAATTATCCATATAATTATTCGATCTTTTTCTCTCGTTTTGCATTATCATTTAGATTGCACAACGATTGCAACAGATAATGATCATCAATTAAAATTAATCGACCAAAACAGTTTCTGCAATCAAATTTTATTCGTTGCGCAAAATGCAGACTAAAAATAAACATTACTTTTTTAATACCGTATAATGCACGTGGGAGAAAACGAAACACACAAATAAAATGTTATACTTCCAACGGACTCGATGCAAAGAAAGGGAAAATTTAGGGGAATCGAGAGCTGGTCCAATCGACGGTTGCTAATGAAGCACGTAAAAAAGTCACTCGGCATATTACGAGTGTAACGTTTGTTACCGAATGAGATACTCGATGAATATTGCGGTTCTCATTAGTATCATAGTCGATTTCCCTTGCTCGCCTCCTCCGCCTTTAACAGCCAAGCCGCCTAATTTCGCTATTAATACGCTATTAATTAGACGCTTTACTCATGCTCATAAAGGCGCTTGCGAGTGCATTAGCTAATGAAGCGATCTGTACTGATTGTCTTTAGTGCCTAATTTGTTTCATTCGACGCCATCCATAACGTCTATGTGCGTTGTGCAAATGAACGAATGAACGTATGAGCGTATGATAATCTGATGGAGATAATAAAAATTTTTTTTCGATAAAATGATACGAAACTTTAAGACAAAAGCACATTAATTCCTACGTGATCATATCAATGTCCTGTATATCTACAAAGTATTAATAATGGGAAAATTTATTTTTCTTTTCGATTAAATTGCGTAATAATAAAGAATGCAACATTAGAATGTATTCTCCTTTCTCTCTCTCTCTGTGATTTATAAGTACATTAATCTGTTTTAATAAAAGATAAAATGAGAAAGAAAATTATATAAAGATATAATATACAGATGCATTGTTATTTTTTCATACAACTTGATACAAATTTATATTTGAAAATTAAAATAAAAGTCAAAGATTAAATTTGAACACCAATTGCATTCCCTAAATCAAAGCACCTATTGCTTCAGTAAAAATTTAACTTGTATCAAACAAGGAAACAAGGATGAGAATCGGCGAGAAGCATCGCGAACAATCAACTACCCTTTCCGGTAGAGGCAATGCAGATTAAAAGTGAAAGGAGAAGACGCAGTGGAAGAAACTCTGCGTGCCTGCCGGGGATAGATGTCTCTCTTGACGTCTTTTTCAGAGAAGCTCGTTCGGAGAGACGACGGTGGTGGATGCCACATCACGCGGAAAGAGAAGAGGCACTTCTCCTAGCACAACGATGATTTCTCACAGGCTATTACACGGACGGCGGTCATGTGCATCGCATACACAGACACAATGCACAATACAATAACACAACAGTGCCCAAACTATCTGTACAAAGAGAGAGAGAGAGAGAGAGAGACAGAGAAAGAGAGACGGGGAGAGTCACTCTTGAAGGGACTCGGCGCGAACAGAGTCCAAAGCTGCCGGGAAGTTTGTGGCGATCCGGAGGAGAGTCTGGGTGAGATAGATAAGAGGTTAAGAAGGTTTAGCCGTGAGATCGCGAGGTTCTCGAAATAGTTGTACCATTAACGGAGTCGTCCCGTGCGAAAGCACCAGCACGGCTTTCACAGCAGACAGACTCGCTCGCACGGTCCGTGGTATCTCGCGGTAATTGAGATAAGTTTCGGTCATTTAGCCGCGAATCTCCTTCCTCTTGGCTCTCATAAATCGAATGTAC
This sequence comes from Pogonomyrmex barbatus, assembly GCF_055798465.1. NCBI lineage: Eukaryota > Metazoa > Arthropoda > Insecta > Hymenoptera > Formicidae > Pogonomyrmex > Pogonomyrmex barbatus. Next base: position 5,554,429 of record NW_028297171.1, on the reverse strand, counting down.
TTCGTGCTACGGGTAGAAACACATACTACGCATATCTTGAAACGCCCAACGCGGAATTGGATGTTGCATAATTTTGAAAATTTAACTTTAGATAAGATGGTAATTTAGGTCATATCTTTACATTTTGAAAAACAAAAAATTTGTGAAAGTGTTTAAAATAAGATTTATGTATTTTTAAATAAGTCTAGCTTTCTATCTTAGAAAAAGAGAGAAATAGAGAGAGAAGAAAGATTTTATATTTATTTATTCACGTAAATAGATATGAGATTTGTGTTTCCCACTATTATAGAGCCGAAGATTTATGTAATGTGCCTATGTAACAGAAACGACATTGTGAAAAGAGTACCGACCTTCTGCAAAAGCAGCCAACGTACATCCGACAACATCTATCCGGCAGCCTCAACTAGATCGTCCAGCCTACGCGTTTTGCAAGTCGGGCTTAGAGGAAGGTATCAATGAAGAGCGCGCCGCGTACGCGATTCCTGGAACGATCGCGAGCAGATAAGTTCGAGCCCCGGAGACTTAAACAATGCCGGATATTCGTATCACTTGTGAAATAGCAGATAGCCTCTTCATCTCCACCTCCTCTTCCGCCACCCTGCGCTCTCCCTCCCTTTTCCTCCCTGTCTCTCCCGGTGCGGTGCATTATTCTTGCCGCGGGGAGTCGCCGACAAGGCGGTCGCCGATCGCAATTTGCCGATACGATTCTACCTGCCGCATTGCGCGCCGGTTTTCTCTCCCGTTCCCTTTCTTTTCCGCCTCTTATCCCTTCTCTTGTTGTCTATGTCTGTCTTTAACGTTCTGGTCTAGGTCGGGTTAAAATCCTCGCTTGGGGTCGTCCGGCCGGTCGACCGGTCGATTTGCGCCAGGTGATACGAGGAGATACATCTTTCCCTCAGTAACTATGCATAGAGCATCCTCTAAGCAGCAGGTTTGGAGTACACACCGGCGGATCAATATGTACGTGTACATATATGGATGTGTGTGTTGTGTGTGTTTGTGTGCGCGCGCGCGCGCGCGTGTGTGTGTGTGTGTGTATGTGTGTGTGTATCACACTGGTCATGTACACGACGCCGGGTGTACCGGCCGACATCGAGACCGACACAGGAAGATACGGTCCTTCCCGCAACTAACTGCGGTTCTATTACCTATTCGCTTCGTACCTGCGAGTAGCGCCGAGCAATTCAGGCGAGATTACGACCGCGCGAATTAGGATACCGTCTATCAAAGCGAATACGAGACAAGAGGGAAGAAATGTTTATTATGCCTGCTGAAAAGAGGCCTTTTCGAGGACAATCATCGACGAAAAGTAAAATTGCTCCTGCTTTTGTATGAAGGATATTTTTTAATAATTCAACTAATATCATGATGCAAATTTGATTACTCTATTATGGATACTTTATCAAGGTCGATATAAGCACAAAAAGAATGGAATTTTATTAAAGTGTCTAAAAATTTGGCTAGACACAAATCTGAAAATAATTTTGTTGGATGCTTAAATATGATAAAAATTTTCCTATATTTCTTATTTAAATATTTTGCTGGCCCGAATAAAATTATTTTCAGATTTATATCTAATCAATTTTTAAATACTTTAACAAAGTGTTCTTTCCGAGGACATCTTATGGAAAATGGCAGAATAATAGAAATAGGTTTTTAGACGAAAATGAGAACCACTTACAAATTTGTAAATAGTCTGTCGTAATTGGCAGAAGTCAAGAAGCTGAATGACGAGTTGCGGGAAAGAGCGCGGGTGTATGAGGCATCTCGTCATGATCGGAATAATTAATATTCATCGACGTCGCTGAAGCACCTACCGGGGCGGTCGTTCTCGTTAGAAGTCGAGTTCCGTGTGTATCGTATACGCGTATTTTGCATGCGTTCTTTCGTATCTCCCAAGGCGATCGCGAGCGCTCGATAAAGTCCCCGTTGTCCGGCTTGCGGTGTCATTTCATCAATTATAATTATTATCGAAGGCGAAATGAAAGCGCGAGCACGAATCTCGTTGACCGCACTGAAGGGAAAACATCACCCATCCATGGATGTTCCGATAATAATTCAAATAAATGAATAAACATTGGAACATGAAAAAGTATATAATTTAGTTCGCAGTCGTTTTTTCTAATCTGTTTATTTTTTTAACTTGATAAAATAAAAAAATGTGACAAAATATGCAATTAATCTTTTATTCACACGTTTCGATAAATATTTCTAGATTAAATAAAAAATATCAAACATATTTTTAAAAAACAAAAATCTATGTACAGAAATTTGCATAAGCACATTCAACTGAAAAGATTCTTTGAAAAAAGTGCGATATTAATTTTTAAAAAATTTAAAACTTAAAAAGTTAAGTTAATTTTTCTTATATTAATTAAATTATCAAATCATATCAGAATTTTCCCACATTCATTGATAATCAGGGCAAATTGTATTATCGAGACTTCTAATCGTAAATACAGTTATACGCCATACATTCTAAAAAAAAAAATAAAATACTCGCGAGAGCAAAAGAAAAGCAAGAATACATCCTTTTCTCTTCACGCGGCATATTGTTGATTATTAATGATCCACGATGATCGAGAACGAAAGCATATTCAATATCTTACATCGAATATCGAATATGCCCATCACATAGAATATTGGCCATCACATCAAAATAAAAAAAGATAATCATAAAAAAAATTTTAATCTCGAAGGAAGACCGCAAAAAAACAAGCAATTTTCTTTTTTTTCATTTTTAAATATCAATAAAATAGAAATATAAATGTTTTCATAAAATTGAATATTTAATTTTATGAATTAGATTTATCAATGAACATATTTTAAATTTTATATGTATTTTTACTAATATTAAATAAGTGTGTATTTTGTAAAATTTAAAAAGATAAATTTATTTTTTTTAAATATTAAAAATAAAGTTGACAAAATTTAATGCTTCAAACTTTTATTCTATTTAAAATTTTTATCTTTTAATAATTTGATAAGAAAAAAATAAAGGTACTATAAGTTTAAGTAAGAATAAAATCATAAATCTTTCACAAAACTATTAGAAATAGATTTTACATCCTGTTGAATGTTTGCATAACAGAGGTGTTACATAATAATCTAGATATAAAATCTTGTTATGCGAAAATTATGCGACGAAACAGATTCCTAGAAGAGGAAACAAGTTTCGTAAATAAAACTTATATAATCTACGAGGAATGACAAGAATTCCTGGACGAAAAACGGAAATCACGAGCTATACGTAAAATCTATAGTTACATTATAAAAATATTTGAATTTTCCATTAGGGAAAAATTTCAAAAATTATTCAATTAATAGTTAAATAATTAAATTATTTGTCAATCAATTAAATTTAATTTCCTAGTCATTTATTATTTATTATTTCACATTCCAATTTATAATATTCATACATGAATATTAATCATAAACTGCTTCAGAATCTAGTTAATTCTATAATTAATCGTTTCATGTCACTAATGTGACTAATCGTTCTTAGAGACGTTATCTTTTCTTTATCTCGATATCCTCAATGTTTTGTATATTTTAGCGCACTTGAACGGAGGAAAATCGAGACGAACGGGTGGCAGGTATAAAAATCATAACGGATTTCTTTTAACGCAAGGTAGTACGATCTTCTCCAAATGCGCATTCCTGGTCAAACCACATCCCGTCATCCGCCGGCGATATTCAAGGTGGATGTTTCTTGCGGCGCGTCCTCTCCCTCTTCTCTCGCGCGTTGCTTTCGCTTTTCTCATCGCAGGTATTTCCAACTTGGCTTGCCTCTCTACCGCGGATCATCTCTCTTCCTCGGTTGTTTGATCATTACGCGTGTATCGACGAATCACTATCGTGATCCCGATATGACAGAAGTTTCGATACCAATCACATTCGTTTATTTTGCGGCTTTGCGCATTACAGATCTTACTGTAATGCCATACAGCACCGGGATTCTTTTGATTTCTTATTTCTTGCATTACATCGATATAGCTTACTACTTTGTTCCCGTTCCATTATTTCCTCAACTAATTCAATATGATATGAATATAATTTAATGTGTTTATGATATCAATTAGAATAATTCCCAAGTTTAAATGTTCTCCATTGTTGTTCTCCAATGTTTCTCCATTTGCAAATGAAATAATTATTAATTTTTTTCAAGTTATAATATAATTGAAAATACTATAAATTTTATCGGAGAGAAATTAAAAATTAATACTTTCCTGTAGCGATCTATGTCTATTTTAATAATTTGAATGATTTAAAAATAGAATAATTAGCCATATATGTAAATTGTTTCTACTATTTGTTATCAATAATATAAAAATAATATAAAAATTTAATTTATTACTTTATTAATATATTTATTATAAATTCAATTGATACCCGTACTTTGTCAAATATAAAAAATAATAATGAATTTAACAGGAGCATGTAATTATATGATGTCTTCATCTTTTTGAAAAATCGCATATTAAACATTCAGGAAATTTAATTGCTCACATATCATTATTTTTAGTAATTGGCATTTTTCAATTCATCGTGCGAGATAAAGATTAAGAAAGCAATGAATTCTACTTCCTTTTTATGAATATTCAATCAAAAGTCATTCTTCCCTACAGTTGTGGTAAGAAGGCAAACTCAGAAAAGTGAGAAGACGAGGAAGAAACTCGGTTCGCTCGTGACCGATTTTCTTTGCCTATCGGCGGCGACAGCAACGGCGACGGGGCCGCTCGCTCGCAGATGGCGGCAAGAAAATCTGGAAAGGAGGTGGCGGGCAGGGAGACCGGGATGCCAGTTAACGTCGTAAATCGCATCTCTCGGAATTTATGCGTAATCTACGGTGACCTACGGCGAGCGGTTTAATGTTGCAGAGTTATGCGATGGGGATACACGCGCGCGTTCGCGCACGCTTCGTGCCACATGACGTACGCACGCACGTACACGCGCACACGTATTCGTGCACGCGTGCATGAGTACGCACTTAGGCACATAAGCGACCTAGCCCAATCTCGGCGGCCCACGCCGAGTCACAGAAGGGCAAGGGAGTAGCTCCGCGCATAACGCATTCCCCGGACGCGAAGAAGGCAAAGAAGAAGAGAGAAACTGAGGAAGAGGAGGAGGAGGAGGAGGAGGAGAAGGAAGAGAAGGAGGAGGAGGATGAGGAAGGAAAAGAACGCGGCGAAGAGGAAGGCCATGGACGGTATAAGAATTAGCAGGGCGGTGTGTGGGTCACAATGCCCTTAGGCCCTTCCTCCCTTTCTATACCGCAGATCTCAGCTTTTTCTTCGTCTTTAGCACTCGACCTTTTCTTCGTCCTCGTCCTCGTCCTCATCGTCGTCATTGTCATCATCATCGTCATCATCATCGTCATCGTCATCGTCATCGTCATCGTCATCATCATCGTCGTCGTCGTCGTCGTCGTCGTCGTCGTCGTCGTCGTCGTCGTCGACGACGTCGTCGTCGTCGTCGTCGTCGTCGTCGTCGTCGTCGTCGTCATCGTCGTCAGTGCGTGCCACGACTCGTTATGGAAAGCGCACGAGATATTGTTGCTCGTATATATGGAGAGTACCAGGAAAGCGTATCGTGCTTGTACTATGCAGATGATTCCATGATATGGGCTATTCATTGTGAGTCATTTAAGAGCTTATACGCGGTGGATACACACATCTATATACACGCCACGCCGTGATATGTTGATTGTATTGCGTATTGAAAGCTCCGACGCACACGCATGGCATATTACGCATGCAAGAGGAAGAAGGAATCGTAAACGCATTCCTTTACTCTCAGTCCTTTACTCCAAAAAATTATGGTAACTACACAGATTCGCTATTTGGATAACATAAAAGGCCATGAGAGAATACTAAACTATATTACACACAGCTATAGCTGTACATATAATACAGAGGTAGTCCTTTTTTTAACATTTTCCCTAACATATCATTTATTTAATACCTTCAGATTTCCTCTTTATAATGCACGCAGAAAGATATTTTATCTCTTCTGGCAAATGTATCTGTTCTATTTTTCATCTCCTACGCTAAATCTATGCATTCTTGAAATATAATTTCTTTAAAAAGAGATTTTGCAATTTATAATATTTTATATACATGTTAAAAGTTTACGACATTGTAAAAAATATCAAAGCATTAAAAAGAATCACTTTTTAATCCAAAAAAAAAATTCAAAAGATTTTCAATAAGTTTACAGCACGAATGATATAATACAGTCTATTAATACAGTTTGAGATGATTAATCGATGAAGATTCAAGAGCATAGCAGATTATCACACGCTCGCTAAGTTTAGAATGCAGAATAGCATATTTCCCATCGGGACGATGTCCCGATTTCACAATGAGAAGTAACACGTAATCGCGCGTCGATCGGGTCAATTGATCCGCGAGAGATTAACATTCCGAGATTAGACGATACGCGGCGATACTTCCTGTGCAGTTTCCGAGCGCGTTACGTGCAGTATGCACCGGCGACGGCCGCGGCGGTGGCCTCGACGGCGGCTGCGATTATGATCGTCGGCGTGGTCTTTGCTGGAATACCGATGAATAAACAGGGGAGAGTCGTGATAAGCGCCCGGAGCCGTAACGCGCCGGCGCGCATTATGCATGCGTGAGAGCGAGAGTAAATGACGGAGGTGGCAGCGTTGATGATGGTGATGATGCAAAACGCGATGATAATAATAACGACGACGTGGACGTCGTCGGGAATGAAACGGACACGCGTCTGCCTGCCTGCTTGCCTGCCTGCCTGCCTACCCGTGTGCATCCTCGCGCGCGCGCGTCCTCCGCTTCGAGGGGGCGAGTTTTTCCAGGCCGGCGGGCCCCGTCGAGGCCTTGCGCCTACGATATATCCCGTGAATAGAGTAGCGGAATGGGAGGCCGCGGCTTGATCGGTCGATCACGCGTGATTGGCGAAACGGCGATTAACATAAATGACGAAGGCGAGTGACACGCATTTTTGTCAGTCGAATGGACTCAATTGAATCTCGTGCTGAGAAATCCTTTATCGATTTGAAATTCGGACTGCTCCATTTCGTCTGATTCGAGCAAGTTTATACCGCATGATCGGATTATACAAAGATTTTAATAGCAAATGCATTTCTCACCGAAATCTAAGAAATTATTTCTAATTAAATTAAATTGTTTAAATTAAATTATAATAAATTACACGAAGACGAAATTCACTCGAATGAGACAGTGGCAATTGTATAGAGATAGTATTGCGAAAAACGCTGAGTCGCTGACTAACAATTTTTTTGTTTTGACTTAGGAGGACTACAGTCAACGCAGACGCTTATCGACACCCAGCGGCAGCCCGAGCCCTTCCAGACCAACCAGACTCTCGAGATCCACCGGCACTCTTACCAGAGAGGAAGAGTCCTTCTGCGAGTCCACCAACACCCTGACCAGGGACAACCAGGGCCAAGAGGCAGAGAGAAAGGGCTGGTTCAAGTCCCTCTCAAGGAAGAATAAATCCAATGCTACAGTAAGTATCACATCCTATTCTTAATAGTTTTATTTTTCTATTTCAATTTTTTTATGCTTATTTTTCGATTCCAACAATTTGATCAATCTTGTTAAAGTTGATCATCGCCAATATATAAATTGAATGTAACGAGTTTTTCTATATTTTAAACTGCTTTTCAAGAAAAATTCGATCTTAAAAAACTGAAAAATGCATTTAAATTTATTTTCTCTTAAAATACTAAGAATATTAATTATTGTAAAAATTTTTCAAAAACTTTAATTATCAAGTGAAAAATAAAAAAAAACTAAATAAATTTCGCAATTAAATTGTAAGAAAATATATCGATATTCATGAATGATCGTTCAGCAAAGATAAACGATTACAAAAATTATATAATACATGATCAAGCCTTCTTGCGACAGTTTCGGAACTAACTCTTGTTAAAAAAACTTGACCTCGTTAATAAGCGTATATAAATGAATATATGCAATAGTAGTTTTCATCAGTTGACGTCATTTTTGGATTCATATGAAGCAATCATCAGGTCCTCAAGGCTCAACGAACGAGTCCACGTGTCTCTCTCTCCGAAACCGACGAATTAAATGGGCGAGAAAGATCGTATTTGAAATCGTCGAGGAAACACCATCGTATTCGGAATCGTTCGGAAATGCAGCAAATCATCCCCGCGAGAGGCCTAGAAATCTTTTTCGAGGGTATTATCCGATAACGAGCGGATTCTTCTGGATCGTGCCGTGGTTATCTCGCGCGCAACTCGCGCACCAGTCCCGTGCGCATTCATCAGTCAGATCGCGGGTCGCTGCGCGGAGCCATTAGGGCAGCGCAACCTCCAATTATCGGTTTGATTAAATGCTTAACTAACTCTGCGCTCTGTGGTTTAATTTAATCGCGAGATTAAGTGCCGATCAGGAGGTTGCTTGCCTAGCCCTATAAGCCGACCATCGTCCCGCGCGTTCGCGCGGGCGCGCGGGAATAATCTCTGTCAGGTCCCGATTCTCCTCCGATCTTAGGCAGCGGCAAGGAGAGGAGAGAAGAGGAGAGGAGAGAAGCGGAGAGGAGAGGAGAGGAGAGGAGAGGAGAGGAGAGGAGAGGAGAGGAGAGGAGAGGAGAGGAGAGGAGAGGAGAGGAGAGGAGAGGAGAGGAGAGGAGAGGAGAGGAGAGGAGATGCCGCTTTCCTCGCGCGCGCTCGTTCGAGATGATTGCGTGCGTATGAATCTCGCCGTGGACGATGATCTATCGGATGAGTCGGCCCGGGGAGAATCATGACTCATGAAGGCGCCGTGCGATGCAACCACGGGGGGAGGCCGTGATTTTTGCGGGCTATGCGGGAAGAATACGGCTTTGTACACGCTCGCGCGATTTTCTCCCAGCCGAGAGACCGAGAGACGGGGCTGGATTCCGAAAAATCGCGATCATCGATGGAGGCCAGTTATGTCTGACTTGGCGTTCGTCTCAAACAATTGACAAAGAAGAGTCATGCCTACGTTACTATTTCGCGTCATATTCTATTTTCTCCGAGACGTTCCCGTTAGCAGCTTGAAGCGTCCTTAATCCTCATATCTTAATCTTATTATCCCTTATCTAGCAGATAATGAGATTACCTCAAAGACATATCAACAAATTTTTTTATCGGGAATATATCTATATTGTGTATTGTATCAGATAAAAATTTTAATTATGATTGATGTATATAAGATTCAATTGAAATAGGTTTTACATCTGTTGAATCTTATTACAAAGAAGAAGAGAAACCTCGATAAGTAAGTAAAAAAATAGAAATATGTGTATATAACATTATTTAAAGATATATGGAATCTCTTTTGTACTTTTTTTATCTTTTCAAAAGAGATAATTTTTTTAAAGAGCTGATCTCATAAAAAATTAGTTAAACTATAGTCAAAGTTAATCGAGATTCGTGGAGCCGCCCTTAAAAATCAGGAAACTGAAACCAAATATGTGCTTAGCTATGAAAATTATATAGTGCCACAGAATAATATATCATTACAGCGATACGTTTCAATCTATCGCACTTGCAAAGTCCGTCTTCTGTGCGCGAAATTATAATGTTCGATAAATCGATATTTGGAATAAGCGGGCGTAATTGTTATACGCAGAAATAATCTGTGCGCGGCTATATTTGGTGTTCCCCTCGAGATCATGAATAATGAAGCGTCGATAACTTTGTAGCCGGTGGATAAAAAGCCGAGAATACCCGAGAGCGAGATCTTGACGACCGGCACCGAGGATGAGGAAGCTTCCTCTGCGCCTGAACGAGTTTCCGTGCAAAAGAATCTCCGCTTCTTCGGCGATACGGATCAGGAGTCCATCTCGTCCAACAGAGACCGCAGGTAAATGCTATAATACAAACCGCGTATGCACAACCGGTTAAATATTTCACGGAAGAACGATTTGAAATGTTTCAACTGCTAATTAATTTTCTTATCATTTTATTTTAATTAATACTATTACAATCAGAAAATAAATTTTCTACTTCCGTTATTTATTTACCTTGTTTTAACTATTTTATTATTTATTATTTTATTTTTTTTATTTCTGATTACATTGAAATATATATCACATATTCAAAATTGATTTTTTTATTTAAGGAAACTTCTTATGTATTCTTATTAAAAAAAAGGCAGCTAAATAACTAGAAGTATATTTTTAGATAACATAAAATGATTAATTATTTCAGAAGTAAACGAGTTGACGACCACGCCTGTTCGAGGCGTGATGTCACAAATTCGAACCGCCATAACTTGGGTATCATATCAGCCCCAAGAAAATCTTCGAGACTCGCTGAAAGCGCGTTGTCTTCGGGCGAGAGTACAACAGGCGACAGCAGTCAGCAAAGTCAAAACTCTCAGAGATCACAGAGATCTGTCGTATATCTTCATGCTGCTACAGGTATGATAGAAAAATTATATTTCTCACATAGATTTTATAACTATAGCAATTTTACGTATTTCTCTGATTATTTAATAATCTACTGCGCGTCACAAAACGTTTATCTTTTTACTTTAAATATCTAAAGACGTTCAATAAATATTCCAAAAGATTTAAATTGATAAAATATTGGAATGTTATTATAACATATTGTTCATATCAACCAAAATGCGACTTAAGTTTTGTAGAAATAGAACGTTCTCTTAATTGGAAATTAGAATGTAGAAAGTAGTGAAGCTTCAAATGATGTTAAATTTTAAGTATTAATTTGAGATTGATCTATTTTTGCAAGTACGTAAATCTTGTTCAATTCTTCGCATGTAACATTTGGTCAAAACGTCATCATTGCCAATAATAGATATGCTCTATAAAACGTATTACTCATTGAACACTCGGAATTCTGCAATACTTGTCACATTTGCGTCAGAGGAAATGTGTAAAAAATATCTTATTGCCTTACACCGGTTGGGTGTTCAAAGTTATTTAACTAACGAGCTGAATAACGTTCGATAGTGAAAGTATGGAAAATCGGCAAGCGTAACCGCACTCTAATTACGACTCAACGTCGATATCTGCATTCCAGTCGGCGAAATACCAGGCCCGAACGAGCGACGCCGGGCGGCGAGTCGCGAGGAGTTAAATCGACCGTTGCAATCGCACACGAGAACGGTGTCGAGAAGCGTGAGCGTCCTTGCTCCGTGGAAGCCGCGACATTATAGGGAACCGTTCGAGATCAACTACGATCAGCAACAGCATGCGAAACCAATCGCGACCATGAGACGCAGGCAACGAAGTCGCGAAACCCTGAGCCGCCGAGGAAAAGAAGCTCGGCGAAGCAAGGACAATCTTTCTAAGACAAGTAAATGCTCTTACTTTTGAGCGAAATAACTAAATGCTCTGCTATAAATAGCATTCTGTATCCTTAAATAAAATTAACTAGTAAGCCTATATATATATATATATATATAGAATAAATAAAAAATTAAACTAGATTGTTACGGATTCTCAAAAAAAAAATGAATTAGAAATGATTAGACATAAATTTGTGATACTTAAGCCTACAAAACACATGTTATTATTTTTCATGTTACCTCGCATGCAATCTTGTAAATTACTACAAATACCGCATGCTACATTTTCCAGTAATTTACTAGATCGCGTGCGAGTTAACGAAAAATAACGCTACGTGCGGTAAACTTTAATCATTAAGGACAGCTAAGTTACAAACAATCTGAATTAATGCTGTACTAAGCAATTTTGCTAATTTGCTTAAAAAAACGGGGAACATTCACGTTCATTATTGCAGGTACGATCAATCGCAGCACGCTAAAATCGAAGGACAAGCAGAAAGTGGACAGAACTGTTTCCACGGAATCGCTGGCCACCAAATCACGGGTCATAGGCTCCAAACCAGAATTGAGCAGATCTACATCCGTGCCCCGTGATCCGAACAAGAGCGCGGGATGGTTCAAACTAAAGAGCAAAAAGTCCCGCGCCTAAATTGGACGGCCATTGATAAATGCTAGTCTCGAGTTTCATAAGTGTAATTCGTAATTTCGTAGACGATTAATTGGCGTCGATATCCGACGCGCGCTAATTAATAACGACGCGACTTATTGATAATATACATTGTTCCCATACATCTTTTAACATGCACGTCGTGCGAGTGCCGATTGCGATCGCGCGAGTTTTTAATTTTCTTTCTTTAACCGAATAGCATATAATTGCGGTAACGACGTGTAAATCAATTGCTGTCAACACGTTGATCGATTTCGCGAATTTATGGGATTTCGCCTAAAAGACACAATGTTTTAATCCCCGTATAAATAAATCTACATCTATACGTAACACAGAATAAAACAGAATAAAACATCCAAATACACGTAGGCACACGCAAAGAAGCTTCGAACCGCAGTTGCTCGTTAAATTAATATTGTTATATTCTTCGCGTATTAAATAATGCTCTTTGTAATCAGAAAGATTGCAAAAAAAAAAGATATGGTTAAATGTAAACTCTTGAACTATAAGTTTAAATGTGAGTTGTGTATTTTAAAATGAGAATTTTCTCAATATATTGGACATATTGCATTATTTTAATAGCCTTCTCTCTGCCAAATTTAACGGATTAAATTTGTTGCGAATGATGAGAATGCGTTTACAACATATTCGCATATATCGTATAATTAACAATTTCATTGTGTTAACTTTTGTTTCTCCTTCGGGACTTGACAAAAAGTGCATTTGTCATTTGACTTTTCATAGTTTCATGTAACTAAATTCATATGCGTTACGTGTCTCACAAAAAATTAACGCGTCACTTTATTCTACCGTGAATCAAAGTGCCATCGTCATTTTTCTACATTCCCACAGTATACCTTTCGTTAACGAATCAAAATTCTCGAATACATATTTTGTAACGAACGAATATTTTACGAACGAATATTTTAAATGTTAATGTAATAAAGATGAAGAAAAAATATTTTCTAAATTTTATCTCGACAATCGAGAGACTTGTAACTGACAGTTATGTATAGCAATATTATTGGACATTTCTCTGTGCATAGATCAATTTCATCTGTGCATGCTTATTGTATGTAAATACTTGTGTTAATAATCATAATTTTTAATCGATTTTAATAGGGCCTATGTGTTTTTATATAAATACACAATTCTTGTCTCTGTACATTCGTGGATCACAGATTACACATACACTGTTACGAAATTTTCACGTTCGACAGGCCGTGAGACGCTTTCACGTTTAATAACAGTGTAGAGGAATAAAAACACGCGATGCTAGACATTATCCATTGTACTGTGATACGCTTTTTGCGTGGACAAAGAAACAAATTACTTACGACGACATAAATAGTCATCTTGCACTACAATTACTACTTCATTCCTACCCGGTGCTAGCTACGAGTGTGTGTGTACATATGGATCATTAAACGCTATGCATGTAAATATCATGAATATATATTGACGATATTGTACGGAATTACGAATAAAACCTATTACCTTATTAACACAGCTATTACTCCTCTTTGTAAAAATAAGATTTCGTTAAATGTGAAAACCGAGAACAAATTATAACAAGATTAATAAATTCAACAAAATGACAATTAGCATACAATTTAATAATAAAATATATTTATATATTCAACAAGAGAGAGCACAATCAAGTTAATATTGTGAATTTATGTTTGAAAGGATTTCATATATATGTTGATCATTGTGTACTTACTATTAAACAGGATGAATGTGGATTAATCAGCAGGTAATGGAATAGGAAAAGGAAGAGAGCGATGCATGTTTAATGATTGTTGTCTTAAACACATAAATCACATTTCCACAGTTTTGTTCAATTTGTCCCAGCAGCACAACGTTGTTCCACATAATACAAGAATCATACCCAAATAGGTATCTGAAGAGTAAAGCAGATTATAAAGCAATTATATTATTGCATCTTTTTAAAATAAGAAGATAATCTTGTGTATGCTCACTTCTATGTACTTTTTCTTCATCCAGGAACCAGCCAGTAATTGCAGTAAATACAAAGGTAAGAGAATTCGAGACTGGTAAAGCCAGAGATATATCAGTGTTCTGTAGAGTTAGGAAATACAGCACCGATCCACACTGATTGAGAATAAATGGCAGGACATACTATATAAAAAAGAAATAAATTATGTTCTTGCTTTTATTATATAGAATCATTAATTTAATAAAATCTATATACAGCAAACCTTTAGATTAGTGATAAGAAATGCAATCTCCTTGATAAATTGTCCATAAAATGATGCAGCTTTGACATGTTCTAAGCCTTGTGCACCTTTCTTCATAAATGGATTAGTTGCACCCCAAAGAATAGCCACGAAACATAAATATATCACAGAATCTGCAATATAAAACATACATTAATATTGTATAATATTAAACAGAATAAAATAACTTAATCTCTATTTTTTTTTTTTTTATCTAAAACTGAAGTTTATAGCAAATTTGATCATCCCCTTTATATTGGATTAATGTGCATTAAAGACTGTTACATACATCTAAATGCCATAATATATAGCTTCTTTATACACACACACACACACACACACACACACACAAACACACACCACATACACACACGCGCGCGCGCGCGCACCACACACACACACACACACACACACACACACAAACACACACACACATACACACACCACATACACACGCGCGCGCGCGCGCGCACCACACACACACACACACACACACACACACACACACACACACACACACACATCCAACTAAATAATACGCAAAATTATTGTTGAGCAATTTCATAATTGTTTAAAATACTTACATATTTTTACATTTTTATAATTTTTTATATACAGATTTTTAATATAGAACGGATGATCAAATTTGTTATTAGTTTTCAACAAATAAATTAAAAATATCAAGAATAACACAGCTCACCAATGGTAACTGCCATTTTCGTCGATTATCAAGCGTTGAATAGGAAACGCACTGAAAGACACGTAATGCAAATCGCGTCACAAAAATTATTTAAGTAATTCGGCATGAACTCGACACGAACTCGATCGAGATGCATCGTTAGCAATCGTTGAGTCACATCTAATACCATTTGACATATAGATCAGGTTAGGTTAAAAACGCGTTCATACAGAACCGTGACCGATCTGACAATATGATTGATTTTGAAGACGCGATTAGTAATATTATATAACTGAGATTACGCATAACTTTTAATACAATATCCGGCACTTAACAAGAGAGACAATCTTTCATCGTGAGATTTCCATCAGGCAGCGACTAGAAGGAACTTCAAACGAGGTAGTGACGCCATGACAGATCACGATATCGACTCGATATCGAAGGGCGAAATTGCGATTCTCGAAGTTTGGAAAAGGTTGAAAGAAAAAAAATTCAACGATTGAAATGGCGAAAACGTTACAAAAAAGATTGGTGCAAAATACAAAAAGGACAAGGACATGTGCAAAATTCTCACCTGCATGTTCTTCTTGCACTATAGATGTATTTTCGTAGAATAATGTGAATGATGCGAAAGAGAGTCTCGATCTTTCGATTCCAAAAGCAGATCATCCGGAATACTGCAAAGACGATAACGATAATGCGCGATATTCAATACATCACGAATAATTGATATTTTGTTAAAGCCGCTCGCAATAATATTTCGGTAACGATTTTTTTTTAACGGTTACACTATCACGAAATATTTGAATTCGAACACGATCCTCCGATCGCCATGACGCGTTAATGACTGACCATGATTCAAACAACTATACAAAGAGTGATAAACGACTCGTAATTCGTATAATGTTATGTTTCTCCAGTCGATTGGCGGATATGTTCAGACCAATGAGATACTAGGTTTTTCTATTCCTATATTGAACTGCATTGAAATTTTATTTTACTGTTAAATTTCAAATATATAATTTATTTTATTTTAAGTACGAGCGTATAGTTCAACTATAAAAAAATAGACAAACTATTAAGATTTTTATTTTGTAATTTTTAAATATTAAAAAAATTTTTCTATAAATGTAAAATACTCAAATACTCCCGCACATTCGTTTTTCTTGAATAATTAAAAAGTAATTTATTTTTAATTTTATTAAAATTTTTGATAACTTATTCATAAAACAAAACTAATAACAAAATTTTGTTGTTATGAATAACAATTGTGTCGTCAATGAGTGGATAATTTTATATTACTATTTTTCGCTATAAACAACATTGTTGAAGATTACAAAATAAAACTCTAATCACACTAGTGCTTCGGATTAAATGTCTAAATAATAAATTCTCTGCTTAATTAATATAATTTATATGTTTAAATGTAACGTTGGTCTTAGAAGATTATCAAGATTTCAGGATTCAGGAATTAATCAAATTCCTTGAAAAAATACTGAATATTGATACTTTCTAAAATTACTATATCATTTATTAAGCTAAAAGACTTTCGATAAATTAGAAAGAAACAATTTAATAAATTAAATTTAAATTAAAATATTAATTATAATAAAATTATAATAAATTATTAATTCACCGATAAATGCTCAATAGTTTCTAGCTGCTCCAGTTCAATCTTCTTTAAAGAATCATACTCTACTCGTAATCGTTCCAATTCCACAGACTTTTCCAAAATCAATGCCTACAAGAATAGATTAGTAGTATAAATTTTAGAGTAGCTTCGACCAAATTTGGTATTAATTAAATTTCAGTAGAATTGTTTAAAGCCCATTTTCGATATATACATTTCATTTTAAGATCGTATTTGACATAATTTAAATATTTTGAAATATTATACTAGATTTTGAATAGATTAATTATCTGAGTATCAATAAATGTTATTAAGCTTTCATTTTACTTTAAAATTGTTTATAAACACATTTAAAAATAACATAAATTTTCACAACTGTTTAGTACCACTCAAATAATTAATGTAAATTGCCAATAAATTTTCAACGATTATTTTAAAACCTGCATTTGCTGTTTCTGTGCTTCTCTTTGCTTCGATACAGAACGCAACAGATTCCGTGCACCGATCGTCCTCATTTTCTCTCTTTCTACTTCCTTCGCTAAACTGTCTAATATCCTGATAAATCCATCAGAACTTTTTTCAAATTCAGTAATCTCTGCAATATAAAAATTCTAAATCACTACAATGTTTTATCATTCTTTTTGATATCTCTGAAGCAGGGTAGCGGCATAATTTGACGATAAAACAATGGGATAATTTTTTTAAACAAAGATTTAGAAGGAAATATCAGGCCTTGATATCAAATTGTTTATTTTGTATCGTAATTTTATTTACATTTATTTCTCATTATTTCACATTTAAATTATATTCTTATCACTCAAGAATAGAATTAATCATAATAATAATAGTGTAATAATAGCATTCATAATCAATTGATTAAAATTTCTGCTAATTTATTAATTACTTGAATCATAATATTAGAAGCAAGAAAATAATATTTGTTAAAAATAATTAAATATATTTAAAAGAAATAATTGTTATAAAATTGTGTATTATATTGTACCTAATCAAGAATAAAGTCACAATTTAATTCTAAATAGATGATTATTGATTACCAGAGCAAATGAGATTTTGATGTATTTTACAGGTCTGGTCTATTAATTATAATCGTTATTTTATAAAAAAAAATATTTCTACTTTAACATATTTTACAAAACTCATGTGTTTTGTAGCGTCTAAAATAATAATTCAAGATATCTTCAATAAACTTCGACTTCCAAATACTTATCTCAATCGATAAGTAAATCAAGTAATACCTATACCGTTCTGTTTATATAAAATCAATTTTTTGTATAAATAGTATCAATATAGTAATAATATAGTAATAGTATTTCGTTTACATATGAAAAAAGATAAAAATTTAAGAACATTGAAGAGTATTCTGTTGATTAAATTAATGAGAATTCGATCGTTTTAATTGCGTGCAGACGTGTGATTTTTTGTGCAAGAATTTATTAAGGAGACGGTGCGCACGTGGTGATGTGAATCATGCGATGAGTGAAAATGTCAAGTGACTGACGAGCAACCGGTTAAATAAATTTGCCATGTCGTTCGTCGTGACGCCACTCTTAAATCAACATCACTTACTGGACACGAAACTCTGACACTCATCTTTCAGTTTGTTCGTTTGATTAGCCGCTTCCGGCTCTAAAACACGTATTTTGCTCAAATCATCGATGTAAACACCGTACTTTGTCAATGAGTCGGCCATTTTCTCTGATCCTTTCGAGTCCGCGAGGAGCAAGATCACGTGACTGCGTCTCGGTTTACATTGGTGACTGCGATTGGTTAAAAATCCATCTGCCATCCAGAATCGAAGCCCTGCGCACAATGGAGAAAATTCTTAGGAATAATAGAAATAAATATTCAATTTTGGAAATTAAAATTCGAAATAAAGATTAAACGTAACGCACATAAGTATGTGTAATGGCCATAAGTAAATATAAAAAAAAAATATATATATATCTTATAGTTTAATCTTTATTCTCAATTTTGACAAATAAGCAGTATAGCTCTCTCAAAATCTTTGATTTTCTCGTAATTTTGATTTGAACTTGAATCTACATTAAAAAAATGAAAAAAGTGTAAATTTTGAATTACAAACTATTTTCTTTGCTACAATTTAAATTATATTATATTATGATTTTATTTTCAAAATTTAATATTTATTCCTGTTCGTAAAATTTCCTTCATTGTGCGCAGGACCAAACAATCGACTTGTCTAACAACGATTCTTGGCATTTTCGTACACCGCGGTCGAGATTCCGCCGCCACATTCAGCGCGTTCCTCGTCGAGTTTATCAATCCTCGAGTTCGCTGTTAAGTTCGCCGCGATTGATGCAGCCTGATGACGAATAAGGAAAGATGGAACAAAACGGAGATATATTAGGATACGTGGCTTCCACGTTTTCCGAATATCAACGGATGTAAGCGAGCGGACGCATGTCGACGCGACGCTGAATACGTCGCACGCGATCACGCTGCACGTCATCGTCACGTCCCTTCGACGCAAACGCGAACGTCCTTAGATATCCGTCGCACATTCGACCTGATCTCCGACGTCCGGGAAATCGATACGCTTCGCCACTTTCCGCGCCTCGTTCCGTGGCGCGTCGCGCCAGTACTCGCCTCGGCATCGCCAGGTTCGGTTGACAGAGCATCGTTATGTCGGGCGAGCACAAGACGGTAATTAAATATCCATCGGAGTATGTCAAACTGAACATCGGGGGCTCCCTCCATTACACTACCATAGGTACCCTGCAGAAGCATGACACTATGCTACGTGCCATGTTCAGCGGTCGCATGGAGGTGTTGACCGACTCCGAAGGTGAGACGTGCATTTTCGGCTGTTGTTAATTGATCCTAAAATCTAGATAAATTTTCTTATGTGAGAAATGACTTAGCAAGGCGCATAAATTTAATTCATTTAACCATCGACAAAAAAATTGATAAGTTTTATTTTCCAAAAATGTTTAACGTTTAATAGATTAGTGATGTTGCATTTGTATATCTTTGATTTGAAGATTTCTATTTGCAGGCTGGATACTGATCGACCGGTGCGGCAAACACTTCGGGACGATCTTGAATTTTTTGCGAGATGGTTCAGTTCCATTGCCAGAGAATACAAAAGAAATGGCAGAGCTGCTCGCAGAGGCCAAGTACTATTGTATTAGCGAATTAGCTGAGTCCTGTGAACAGGCACTGCTTCGAAAGGAGCGTGAAGCAGAGCCAATCTGTAGAGTCCCTCTTATCACCTCCCAGAAGGAAGAACAATTACTTATAAGCAATACTACTAAGCCTGTGGTCAAGCTGCTCATTAATAGACATAATAATAAATATTCATATACAAGGTGATATTAAATGCCACTTGTCAATCGTGAATGTTTTGATACTTCATCATGAGTCTTTTCATTTTTTGTAAATATAAATTAGTAATATATAAACATTTGAAATAAGCATTAATATACAAGTAACTTGAGGTTGAGAAACTAATATAAAAATATGCATTTGGTGTTTCATGTAATTTATAAACTAATATCCTAAATGCATGATAAAAAATGATAATCAGTGAATGAATTGTCACAATATTGTCACACGATATAACCAATTGTACCTGAGTTACTATCATAGTTAAATTTATAGAGAATGAGTGAATGATATAAATTTAATCCTTGCAGTACGTCAGATGACAATCTACTAAAGAACATAGAATTATTTGACAAAATGTCACTTAGATTTAGTGGCAGAGTGTTATTCATCAAAGATGTTATCGGCTCCAGTGAGATTTGCTGCTGGACATTCTATGGACATGGCCGTAAGGTAGCCGAAGTTTGCTGCCACTCGATCGTTTACACAACCGATAAGAAGCATACAAAGGTAACATCCAATAACGTGACATTTTAAAAGTATGTAATGGAAAATGCTTTCCTCTGTTCAGGTTGAATTTCCCGAAGCTCGAATATATGAAGAAACATTGAATATTCTGTTGTACGAGCATCGGAATGGCCCGGATCAAGAGTTAATGCAGGCTACATCGTCGCGTGGCGTAGTACCTTGTACGTCTGACGAAGAGGAGGGTGAGCGTTCAGGCTTGGCTCGCCTTCGCTCCAACAAACAGAACACCAACTGACCCAGTCTTGTCCTCCTCAATCCACCGCATACCGCGATCCTCAGTGTCGTTCGCTCTTTCAAGACACGGATCAATATAAAATAAAACAAAGGACAGATATATATCAAGCACGAACTTCGTAATACTTGATATTCAGTTTGTCAGCTGAATCTCTTTCTCTCTTTTGTTTTTGGAATGCGTGGAACACGAGGAAAGCTGCAATTTTGTTTGGACGATAAGCTAGCTCGATATTTTCACATCACATTTTATTTTCGAATATATCGCGCTTATTATTGAAATTATATTTGAAAGAAAAATACGTCATTCTGATTAACGGAATGACAGATTTGTGAGTCTTGAATTTTCTTTGCCATTCTTGCTACAAGCGTGTTTACAAATGTATATAAATGTGCGATTAAGAATGGCATCTTATCGATTTCATCCTGAAAATCATGAAAAGAATGTAGCGCCATGCGCTCGTTCGATTTATGTGCCAAATTCGCGACAGAATAAATACAAGTTGTCATTCTGTGACTGATAAAATTATTTATAAATTTATACTCTATGACAACTTTTAAGCAGTCATTTAGATTAATTAACTAAACTTATAAAAAATTAATGTGCAAACTAGGATGGCACTGTTACCTGTTGTATTATTATTTTATTATCCTTATCACTCTATCATTATTATCATTATTATTTTCATAATTATTAGTTACTGTTTATTATTCTTATGTTATCTATATCATTATCAAGTTTTTCCTTACAACATGCCTAATTTAATAGCTCAATAAATTCTTAAAACATATATGTTATTGTTACTTGTATTATTTACGAATGTATTTCTCCGGAATTCTCTACCGAACTGCTTAAAGGATGATGGAGTAAACACTGCCAATAAAATAAAATTAAAATAATATCGTTAGATATAGTTTTTGGCAATGAAGTATACGTTTAAACGTGTGAACTGTTGCTTCAATTGAATTGTAAGTTAAACATTTTTCAGGATTTTTTACTTGAACGAATGCAATACAATATTTTTTAAATAAACGAACTTATCTTGAATTTTTTACTAACATGTCATTCCAAATATATTCTTTTACCATGTAATTATTGTAATTTATACATATTACTCGTTTTCTGTACTGATATACACTTTCACTTATATGACGCATCAGAGTAACAAATGAAATCAGAGTGTTTCCGGACATCAATGCGAGTAACCCGATATCTCGTAAGTATGTCAGAAACTACGGTTAGAAAACCACAGTTTTTTGTTTAATAATAAAATAGAGGTAAGTTTGCTCAATTTTCTGAAGATGTTAGATAAGTGAAGGTGGAATGTAAAACAATTACAGGACTGTGATTACATTGGCACAGTATATATATATATATATATATATATATATATATATATATATATGTGTGTATATATTATCTTTTGTGTACTTTAATATTAAAAGATATGAGAGAGATTCGTAATCCCATACTTAATAAAGGGACCATATGTATCGCATTACATACTTACATCGCATAAGATGTCTTTGCATTCATATCTATAATACATATGTTATATATTAGATTGAATATATATATCTATGTTGAATAAAATAATTAATGGACTTCCCTGTTTCTTTTTTGTAATTGTATAAATAATAAATTATAAGCAATTCAAACAGAAAGTGAGATAATAGGACATATCGAATTTTATATACTATTTTATATACTATAATTTTATATGAATATAATTATATATATAAAATTATATATTTTATACTTTTTAAGGATTATATATATATATATATATATATATATCCTGGTTTCATTAACTATATATATATATATATATATATATATATATATATATATATATATATATTGATTTTGCATTCGATCTGCCATTTGTTCACAATTTATTGACTTGAAAATATGTCACGTGTTATGTTATATCTTTTCTATCTCTTCAATTTCAAGTTTGTAACTCTATATATATATATATACATATTTTCAAGTCAATAAATTGTAAACAAGTGGCAGATCGAATGCAAAATCAAATTTAGTCTGCCATTTATACAAAATATAGAGCATTCGATAGAAAATCAATATTATTAATAAAATTAGAGATAAAGAGAAATGTTGCAAAATGTGTGTGGATTTCAAAAAGTAAAGCATTTCTCTAGTCTTGGAATATTTGTTTCTTTTTGCTAAGAAGAATGCAAAAAGAGGAAAATAAGACAGTAAATAGAAACAAGCGTTAAGATTGATTCGAGCGACATATATTATGAAACAAGATATTATACATGAGTGTATGACGGAGTTTGCAGCTAAAGACAGTAAATGGGGCGCAAACCTTTTTTTTTTCTTGAGACGGAATCGAATGTACATACACATGTTGCGGAGGTTGTCAACCCCTGAATTGGAAAGGCACGTCAGTTCTTTCTGAATGATACTAGATACTGCTCATCTAGTATCGATACGCTACTGATCATCTTGCAAACGTGTTTACATAAGAGTGATTGCTTTTGCATTTAACTATAAATAATTTTTTCGGTGAAATTACTGTCTACTAACAACTGCAATTACACATGAGTGTCGACAGAATATATAATGGCGAAAAATGTTACTGTTATTGCGCGAAGATGTCACTGGTTGATTGATATTCCTATATCCTAGAATGCTCGCTTCATAGAATTTTAACGTACTTTTATACGAATCTCTATAATGAAAATATGAAGATTCCGCAATTTTTACTCCACAGTTGAAATGAAATGTGAATCTTCATGCAATGTGAGTCTTAGTTGTAAAAAATACGGCGGTAGGTCTTCATTGTTCTTCTTTGTTCAATATTGCCTATTTACGGTTTATGTGTATGATATGTATATATATATATATATATATATATATATACCGAAATATATATATATATATATATATATATACACATACACACACACACACACACACGCGCGCGCGCGTTAACCGTAAATTCAAGCTTTAAAAAGTCCTTATAACATGCGACAAGTGTTAACGATAGTGCGCGTATCAAATAATAACATCAGTTTATAAATCCAATCACGTTATTTTCTTAGACCAAAATTCTATAGAGACATTTTCCGTGCTTAACATGCGTTCTCTCAGCACTCTCGTGTTCATGTTGAGTAGATACCAGGTGGAGGAGCTTGATGTACATGTAGGCACGAGTAGATATCTAAGAGCAAAAATATACATCTTTACCTAAGTAGTGCAGGAAATAAAATTTCAATCAATGATCGAATTCTATTACTTAGTTAAAACAGATACTTAGTTAAAACATTTGCTCCCAGATATAACACGCCCAATCTTCTATTTTGCTTTCGTCGAGACACTCTGTAAGTATCTTGGACTTATCATATAATACCACAAATATTTGCAATTTCTTCAAATATCATAAGAAATTTTACGACTATCACGATGCCATGAGCACTTCACGTTTATCAAAGTATTACAAGTATCGTGATGCAAGAATTAATTATTCTGAATTTACCAAAATACCATAACCATTATGCATTTGCCACAATATTATTTCATGTTCGTCTTCCATTTTATTGCAATCCCTTTTCCGTACGACAAACGACATTTTTACCGTTCTCTCAAAGCTACGCGCGCGATGTATCTTTCTATATATATAAGACTCTCTGTATAAATTTACAAAAAACATACTTTTGACATATGCAAATTTTCAAATTTAGATCGTTTCAAACTACTATAGCACTTGACGTAGCTTAACACGAGTACACATCTGTTTTTTTTTGTGTATTTCTTTAACGTTATTATTAAGACAAGATCACAAATTGGTAACGCGTTATACGCAATTGCCTTAATTACATAATACAGTTTAAACACATCTTAAGCTATTCGCACACCCATCCATTCAACCACTATACCCAGGGATTCAAAAATAAATTCTATTTCGTAAAAATAAAGAGATAATGTATTGACTTACAAATATAAATCCTATAATCTACATTTATAAATATATACATTTATATACTAATAATCTAAAAACTCAAGGAATATACTTTGTAAGTGCATCTGGAGCAAGTGAGATGATATGTGGAAAAATCTAACTATCTAATTATTTAGATATATTGAGACATGGGGTTTTTTTTATTAATGTTTAATTATCAATCATTCAGTGATTAAAATTATTAATATTAAATTAAAATATATGGAATATTTTAATGTGATCAGGATTAGAAAAATCATTATAGTTTAAAATAAATAATACAGTGACACAAATCTATATAAATATAACTGCTAATATCTTTCTTATTTAAAGAACAAATTTTTTTTTATTCAAACAAATGTATTGCACTGATTTAGATTTTTATGTATACAATTCGAAAATAACATTATTTGCAATGCACATAGCAAATTTATTAAACAAGAAAAATGTAATAGATTATAAGCAAAACCAAAATTTAATAAATTACTAAAAAGAGAAAATAAGATAATTATACTATAATTAATTATAATAAAGAAAAAAAAATTTGATATCATTGGGAATATATATTTTCATATCACTGTATTTATATAAAATTAATCTCGATTAATGTAATGAATAATTAATGAAATTAGATTTGTATATTAAAGAATGTTAAAGTTATATTAGAACTATATTAGAGAGAACTTACAGTAATATATATATTAAGTTCTACAAAATTAAAAAAAGATTGTACATTTATATTAAGAGTACATATTATTTGTCGTACTTTTATAAATGCTTGTGAAGAAATAGATAAGCCCCTTTATTTTTAATTCCCTACCAAAATTGTTTTCTATTATTAATTTTGCAATTGAATTATTTCTCAATAATAATATAAATTTCAGTATTAAACAGATCGTATTTAACGATATTATTTGACACTAAATACATATGTATAAAATACGATCTTAGAAGATTTCCTTTAATAATTTATTGTATTATAATCGAGAAATGATTCATGCATTATTAAGAAAATACTATATCATTCCCACGTGCTCCAATTCAGCAGTCTGTTAGCAACGACCAATAACACATCTTATACGCTATTTCATGTCTATTACTGCTTAACCAATTGGTTCCAGCTCTACATAGTAACATAAAGTTGTTACATAATTTTACATAAACTCACATTCATTCGTCCTCTTCCGGAGATCAGTTCATGACGCATGGTGACTCTTAATTCATATAGCTGCCTCGGTTTTAGCGCGTTTACAGGGGTTTACAGTATTTTCTTCCGGGATGCAGTCGTTACTTTCTTCCCCAGCGGTTGGCGAGACCGATCGTTTCTTCGTAACGCATACATCAGCAACTGTGTTATTTTTAACAATTGTAGTTGCCGGCGATTTAAACTTAACTATTACGGCAGTCATGTTATCGCAGCCTGTTCCATCGCCGAGAGTGTCCGGTGCAAGACAATGATCAAAAAGCTGCAACATCATAATTGTTATATTCATATAGAAAAAATACATCAATTTTCTAAAAACAAATTTGAAAAATCCTTTATTCAAATAATATTTAAAAATCATTTTTATTTCAAATCAGTTTCAATAAAAATTAAATTAGCAAAATACACAACATAAGATTCGCAAAAAGATATATTCAAGAGAAATAGAAATTAATAAGATATAACATTATTATACGTACTTCTTCGCAGATTTTCGAAATATTTTCATAATTTTGTGACAAACGAGTGCGCACAAACTGAACAACGTTTTGACTGGTCATAAAGTTCCATATGCCATCACAAGCGAGCACCATAAATTCGTCTTTCTCCGGATCGATCGTAATATGCCTTACATCCGGCAGAGCCGAGATCATTTGTTCCTGTGGTGGTAACACCATATTTTGTTTATACGCATGATCGCCAAGTGCTCTAGAAAGATTGAGGCCGCCATTCACTCTGCCGTCGCTCGTCACCTCTCCACCTGCTTTTACTATACGTTCCATTTCTGGTGCATCTTCAGGTTTATGATCCAGACTAAGTTCGATTGCCTGGCCGTCCCTACATAGAACACACCGAGAATCTCCAGCATTGGCCACATACAATTCGTTTTCCTTGAGTATCGCTACGACTGCCGTACATCCACTATCGGAACCAGGCTATAAAAATTATTTTAGATTTTTCAAGCCACCTTTTATATTCTATATATTTATATTTAATTTTTTCCTCAATCTTGTTTTTAATATTTATAATTCGCACAATTTCAATGAAAGAAAACTAATATTGTACCTTTTCAGTGTTTACCATGACATCGTCAGTATCATCGTCAGAGTTATCTATATCTTCTTCCTCAACTTCATCATCATCTTCATCACTTTCGTCTTCATCAACGTCTTCCGTATCGTCTCCATCACTATCAAAATTAAAAAATAAGTTTGATTTGGAAACAATAATTAAAAATAAATTTGTACATAAAAAATGACATATAGCTCTATATGTTATTACCTTTCGGGGATACCATCGAAAGTTTCATCATTTTCATCATCGTCGTCATCTTCTTCACTATCGTCACTATCCTTTTTCAATAGACTCTGATAAAGGTCCACAGGTTGAGTTCTTCTTCGACCACTGCTAGTTATCCGTTCTTGCTGACCTGCGTCTCCATTTTCTACAGGGGTACAAGAACTGCTGGACACATTATCTCCTCCACCCTTACTGCTGTCCGCATCTTCGACCCTCTTCGACTCCGCACCATTAACTTCCACCTCGTTTGCAGACTCCGTACATGGTGCCACCTTACCAGGACTCGAAACTTTCTCTTTTACATCTTCGGAGCTATCGGGCATATCCATAGATTTAACAGGTTCTACATCCGCAGTAGATACCACTGGTGAAGACGCATGAGCGCTGCCGTTGCTCGTTGTTGAATCCAGTACTTGTTCAGCTTCATTGCTCCCCGGGCAATCGGAATCTTTTTGCTCTACTGTACTGGACAAAGTCGATCCACACGGTTGGCTGGAACTACTCACATCTGTTTCATTGGTATTCCAGCCGAATGTAGACAAGGATGATGAAGATGATGTTGGTGGCGGTGATGGTGACGATGAACATCCCGCGCCAGAGGATGAACCACTTGCTTTTTCACGTCCTCTTCGACCCCTCAAGTAAGGACTCGCAAATGCGCGCTTACCGCATTTCTCGCCTTTCAGATTTTTTAGATGAGGATTGGATACTTCTGACTGATACTTTGCCATTACTTGCTCCAATGGCATTGTTGCCTCCATACACAGATTATTAACATTCTCTTCTTCATCTATATGCAATGCAATGTACGAAGATAACTTTATTAAAAGTTTACTTGTGTAGATAAGGAGGAAAACTAAAGTAGTACTTGCAAAGTGGATAATTAGCAAGATTATTTGTATAAAAGTAAATCCCGTAATAATGCATATTCTTAATACGAAAAAAAACGCACCAGATTCATTCAAATCACTCTCCTTCTTCTCTGATGTAGTTGCCCCAGCAAGTTCTTTGAGAACATTGACTACCTCTGGTTTTGTAAGAGTTTTGTCAAAACCCAAGAAAGCATCTATTAAAGCTTTTCTAATATCGCCATTCTTATAAGCTTCTGTCTGTTTGATAAAATCAGGGAGATTGCGTGCACAATACGTCGCAACCTCATGTCCTCCATGACCATCATAAACAGCAAACAATGAAACATTCTCATCAAAATCTATGCAACAGTTGTGAGCATCCTGTAAATAAATAGTTATAGTTAGTTCTCTAATAAAGTTTCTTTCTTGTTCTAATAAAATATACATATTCCAAGCATTGTTCTAAAAATTTCTTTATAATTTCTGAAATCCCAATTCAGAGCTACATTGCATAACTTTGTCTAAATAATTTATTTATTTCCATATGATAAAACGATAAGACAGATTCCAATGACATGAATGAATGAGAAATGATTAAACAATTAATGTATCAGTATATTATTCAGTATATTATTGCGTAATAATACTTTCATCCAGGAACAAACTAGTAACCAATATTTTACGGTACACATGCGAGAAAATTACATATAAATAAATCATTTTTACAAATAGAATAATTCCGCGCAATGATCGATTAATGTGTCGCAAGAATGTCATCTTATCGAGCTATCTCATCTGTTGGTAAATAAATGCATGAATCGCGTTTAGCGAGAAAATCGTCCACGAGCGTCGGCTGCGCTCGGGGTTCCCGGACCTCGTCGGGCGTGCTCGCTCGTGCGCGCGCGGAGCTTCGGCGTGCCGCGGGACGCGTCAACGAGCGTGCCATGCCGACGAGCGCGGCGGCCGGTAATCGGCTAGCCGGGTAACCGGCGAAACACGCGGATCAGAGACTCGCCGAAACTGGATAACGGCGCGATAAACGGCGGGCGGGCGGGCGGACGGGCGGGCGGGCGTGCGTGCGTGCGCGCGCGCGCGCGCGCTCACATCGCGACCGTTGCCGCCGTCGCCGCCGACTTCCCGCTTACCTCCTGACTGATCCGCCAGCCCTGCATGGAGCTCGCACCGTACGCGACGTTTTTTCCCACTTCATCGCTCGACTCCTTCTTCGTAATCGGCTCCGACAAGTACGCTCCCATCTTTTAAAATACCGGCTGGCCGTCGTGCTACTCCCGCGGCGTCCGCGTAATGTATCGCCAATGTTTCGCCAGAAAACAGAACTCACAAGCGTGGTGCACAGTCGTTAACTAGCCTCCCATGACCGGTTTGGCTTTCTGTTTTCCAGCGCGCTGCTGGCGCCGCCAGCTGGGCCGCCGAAGTCGCGCCGACTCTGCCGCGCGCCCGTGCTTTCGCGCCAAACTTAAAGCGACGTGCGCATGTAGGATCGGAAGAGCGAACGCGACCGGATATGCATTCCGTTCTATTTTCAAGTTTGTAGTCCCTGCATCTGTGCGCCGTAGCGCAAACTACCGAGGAGGATCATCGATCGTTTTACTCAAAAACGGATGTGATAACGTATAATTTTGTACGATTGCCTCTCGATGCAATGATCGACCAAATCAGATTCGAAATGGCCGAGATAATTAATGATTTTTTTCGTTGGTGGACTGTAATATTGTGATTTGTTATTATTATCGTGGCGAATTATCCTTGTTTTGAATTTTACTCGGATTTATTCATCATTTTAGCAATATTTTATCCTTAAACATTTAATTAGTATAAAAAAACGTCTCAAAAATCAATGCGTATTAGATATTAAATTAGAAATAATAGTATTAATATTTCATTTACGAATAAAGCGCGTTTATATCAAAGATAGTATTATTTTATTGATTAAAGAAAATTAAAGAGAGAGATTTTCTTAAACATGTTAATGAAGATATTTCAGTTACTGAAAGATAAAATTGAACACAAAAAATATCGCTTTTTGTTGCGTTTGCTTGCGTATTGTAAACCTGAGATGCGAACTAACAAAATGAAATTAAATTACGTGATTTTCGATCAATCTGAATATCAAACTTAATTCTGAGATGTAAAATGCTGAATAATTTTCGAAGTGAAAGTGCAAACGAATGTTTCAGAATGCCTCTGATCTGCCAAACGCAGATGTTTGAATCTTCCGCGCTTCATTGAAGGGTCGGGGGAAAATGGTACGGTCGCTAGCGCGGGGGGCGACGGGTGTCACGCCTAGATGTCGCATCACATCTCGTCTCTGCGCGTCGGTGCGCGAGGGAAGGGGAGGCAGCCGCGGAGTGGGGGGAGTGCGTACGGAGCAATGCGCCGAGCGCTCGCTCAAGCCCGCCAGTCGTTCGGCGGAGCTCGGGGAGGTTAGGTCGGGTCGTGCACTCTGGATGCGAATGCTCGGTGATACGGCACACCGCGACAGTCGACAGACGACAGCGGATACGCGGCGCGGAGTCGCGCGATTGCGGCGGTGCTGTCGTGCACCGGTCTCGCTCCTATTCTCGCACGCTCGCTGGCGAGCGTCCGTCGTCGCTCCGAGTCATCCTCCGAGTTCCGGTAACGGGGGCGAGTCCCGCTACGCCCGTTCGTCCCCGCTCGTCGTCTCTCATCCCTTCAACATCTCGTCGCCGTCATCCTCGTCGTCGTCATCATCGTCGTCGTTATCGTTGTCGTTGCCAAGTCGGCTAGACGACGGAAACGCGGCTGGCCGTATCACTAGTGCATCATCGGCTCTCATCGCGGCCATCCGTGCATCGCACTTGCCGCACCTGTCGATACGTAGCACCAAGGGGAGCGAGGACAGGCGAGGATCAGCGGCATCGTGTGTTCCCGGCCTAGTGACCTGACCTTGGATCAGTCCGACCAGGTATGCCCGTGTCACCATTTGCTTACGTTCAATTCAGATCCGACGTCTTCTTGGAGACGTTTCTTGCGGAGATACATTCGATTATGGCGGTGATGCGGATGCGGGACGGGAGGGTTGGGATTGGTTGTAATAGTATGGCAGCGCAGCACGCATCTACGGCTAATTCGGGGTGCTTAGCGCGCGTACGTGTTGCGAATAAGAGGATTTGGAGCTTGGGTTAGTGATAGGCTTAAGTTGTCTCGGGTGCCCGATACAGCTACCGCGTCTTTACGATGATTTCCCGATACGGCAACCCGTTTCGTTCGACAAACGAACCGTTATATATCGATCTTAAAAGCATTCCGTGTGCATCGCGAATTCTCTTGCAATTCGAAACGGCGCTCTCGCCGCGCGGTTCGCCGATTACGGAATAATTCTCTTTTAATTGAAATTGCCTCAGGGAAAATTTTCCCATTCGATGCGGAAGGAAACTTTTCCGCAGTGGTCTCGCCGCATGGTTTTTTTCTTTTATAGCTCGTATCGTCCGCGCGCGACAGTCCCCCTGCGATTCGCGTATAAAGGCACACTAAGCGAAAATGCAGAAATTCCTCGGCAAATGAGTGTTCTTAACCATGTATATGCTCGCAATTAAACTCTTCCCGGGAGCATTTATCCGTTATCACGCGAAGCCGCGAAGCGTGCTATCTAACTGGCGAAGTATCGTTCTACGCCGATGGTACCGCGGTGTCTGGCCCGACGTATCGTCATCTACTGCCGTCGTTTTAAAAGACCGTCTATACTACTGGCGATCATTAATCTCTCGCGCCACGTAAAATATTTCGCCGCCGAACAGGCAACGGTTCTTTCACCGCAGAAAACCGAGAAAACCGAAGAGAATATTTCACACGTTATCGTGACTTTTGCAATTACTGCGGCTCCGAAAGTAGGATATACCGTTTCCTACGTTGCTAAGCACACGAATCCTCTTCTAATTTTTGCTATTTAATTGATGCGCATGGAGCGCATCCTATGCGGAAAAATTTGCGGGGTAGAATTTTAAAACGCGTACTTTTCCTTTTTTAACGAATCAGATTAAAGTAAGTTAAATGACATAAAATATAGGAGAGTACGAAAATATATCGCGTGCGCGCCGAAAAGAATTGATTCAATCAACTCACGCGCGTCGTTTCTATTTCGCGACTAGTTGCGAAGTGCCGTCGCGGCAGGCCGATGGCAAGTGTCCAAATGCGAAGCAGAATAAGCGTACGTAATCTTACAACATTGGTTTTAATTATCCCGTTTGATCCGTTCGTCTAGAAGTCATTATTTGCTCCATGCAAACTGTTGCACGTGCGCCATGCGACGAATTCGCCTCTCGTCGAGCCACGCGAAGAGATAAAAACTGCATTTAAATGGGAAGCAAATTCGATTTTACAAATATATTATTAAAAGTGACTTTTTCAGGGTTTTTCTCATTCCCACTTAAACTTTTTAGAAAGCAGCGTGTTATTTTTAACAAAATTAATTCGTGCAACAGTTTAAATTACAGTTTCGCGAACTTTGATTTATTTCCTCTTAATTTTTTGATTGATTAATTGATTAGACCGATCAAAACTTACGATTCGTTATGTTGGCATCGAATATTGTATAACCAATTGTTTCTTAATTTAATTTCATAATGTAACTGATTCGATGAATTTCTGCACTTTGCGTTTAAAATTCTCGTATTCTTTAATTTCTCTCGTACTCCTAAAATGAAGATTCGTTTCGTTCCTAAAGGATTCACTCTTTATGATATTCATACTAGTCTAGTCATATTCGTAGAATTTTTTATTCGTAGAATTTCAATTCTCTTTTTTCAAGAATTTTCGCTGTTCGCACGAGAAGTCGGTTTTTTTATGGTAATTTAAGATAAGACCTCTCTACTTTATGAAAATGTTAGAAACCACAATTTCCGCCCACTCGATTTTGAAGCATTTTTAATATGTACGACTGAAAAATGTAGGAATATAACAAGTACTTAAATACTCCTTTTATATAGCCTAGAAATTGCAATGATTGGTTTCAAAAGTTATTTTATAGCGCAGAAAGCTGTCTTTTACATTTCTGGAACAATGATTTCAATAAGCTTTCCATAGTCAATCACAGGTTTTCACCAAACTGTGAATTGTAATTTTTGCGTATTTTTATTTATCCAGGAGCAAATCATCTAATATTTTTTTATTTCCATAACATTTGTAGGTTCTCGCACGATCAGTTTCATGCGCAAGATAAATCATTATTTGTGTCATACCTATATGTAATAGGTATATTGTGGGAATTTCATCCGTCAGGATTTTTTTTCCTGAAATAGATTGCTCAGATAGATCTTGGTCAAAATTCTTATTTGCGGTAATCATGATTCAAGATACTGAAAAAGCGATAGTAATAACAAATATTTCTATACAACCGTTCGCAAATCGTAAATATTTATTACAATCAGAGAAACCTTTATCATTTATGTAAATTTATCGAAATTAATAAAAAAGTTCCATCACAATGATGAACATCTCGATCGTATTTAATTGTAATAGCCGCGTGACGTATTTTTTTAACAGAATTAAAGGATTCAAATTAACAAAAATCACGAAATATAAATCTATGTAATACTGCAAAAAAAAATAACTGTAAAACAATTTTCGAATAAACAATTTCAAAGTCTAAAACTGCTTTTAAACTCTGTCAAGTTTTTTCCTTGATGATGCTTTTGCTCCAAGTGGCATTATTCCCAAGTCGAACGTGCAAAATTGACAAAAAAGAAATTTATTAAGTATCTCACTCACTCACTTACATTGTCTATTGTTCGCTCAACTCGATCTTGAAGGAAAGAAAGATGTCGTTGTTATTTTCTTGAAATAAAAAATCCAACTATTTAAATTCGAACAAATCAGCTTTATAAATACGCGTGTTATCATAAAATACTAAGAAATAGATTATCGAATATTAATTTCTCTTAAAGAAAAGAAAAATAATCTTTTATATATATTTTATTTGAAAAATTATTACACAATACATAAACACACAGTTAATATATATATATATATATATATATATATATATATATATATATATTTCATAAAAATGTTTGCATCCAAACGAACTGAATTTGATTTACAAACAATGAATAATTTTTGTTTAATTTTGACATTTTTTTGTAAATCGATGATTGATGAATTATGGTTCGAAAAATGAAAAATTATAGTAACACCTTAATTTTACCATTGAATTTGGTCAAGCATAATCTATTGATAAAAGTCACATAACAAATTAATAAAACGTTAATGTTATGTATTACTTTTGATTAGATAACAACTGAAACTTTGAAACTTTAAAAATTTATGAATAAATCTGTTCAAATTAAGTATAAAATTTAAAAATAGAAAATAGAAAAAATAGTTGATTATTGAACTTTCATTTGCTGTCTCTACAAATCTAATATAAAAAAATAATTCATAATCACAACGACAGATATATTCATTTAACCTTTAACGCGGAGGCTATTTTTCTCATTGTCTTTGTGACCGTCTCCCGTGTGCAAAAGCATTAATTAACGATTGGCATTCTATTAGATATGAGTCCGTGTCGAGTTTCCACTGTTATTACAGTATCGTCTCGCAAATCATGTAAACTAGTTTATTGTTCCACTGCAAGCTTCGTATCGTGAAAATTGCACAGCTGCCATATTGCACCGTCCGGAAAATTAATCACGCGCGTTGGCGAATATGTTTTTTCCATATTTATTATTTGGGAAACAATGCAACTAACGTCACTACCGTTGTAGTTCGTTGACAGATATTGATAAAAATATACACGATTTGCTCAATCGAATTACAAATTAATCTCGACAAACACAACAGCTAGAATTGCATTCGCATTTCTATTAAAATTCTATTTATTTATTATTTTATCATCCTATTATTATACGCATATTATTTTCCATTTCAATGAATTTGCGTTGTATGTACGTTGCTATTTTGCAAACGCGGTTGTTAAACTTAGCTATGCGGACTTTGTATAAAAATACAATATTATTGCACAAAATTTTCTTTTACTTTACGAAATATTATGCAACTCGTTAATTATGTACACTCGTGAATTATATATGCTGTTTGCGGAAATAATCAACTTTAATGTAAAAGAGGACATTTAAATTTATATTTATAATTATTTTTCTGTTAGAACCAGTTTTGAGAAAATTAGCGTGCATTGGTAAATATCTGTTTTCCATATTTATTATTTGATATGATACTATGATATTTAACAAATAGATCTTGAGAATTAATTTGATATTTGTTATATATATTTTGTCATATATACATTATATTTGCAGTCGCGATTCAATTAAATTTTAACTTGATTTTGAGATGTAATTCGAGTTTTACTTCTTGTGACTCAATCATTAATTCGCGGGAGAAGATTACATATGCATGTTAAATTTTTAAATCATTTTTATAATGATGATATGCGAAAGCAATGATCTCTTATACATGAAAAGCATAATTTGAAATCCAAGATTTTAAAATATTAAAATTAAGAATTATTGATACTTATCCTTAATTATGACATTTCTGGAAGATCTAAGATAATTATTCTTGTATTTGATCTAATAAGGTAGTGATATCTATTTAAAATTACTACTTTTACTACTTTTTTTTCAAACTTAATATAGATATATCTGCAATATGTCTGCACGATATTAAATTTGATATTTATTTTATTTTTAAATTTAATTCATTTTAATGTTATATTTACATGCAATTAATCATCTTTTAATGAAATTAAATGGCAATATATTGTTTAAATTGTCACACAAAAAAAGAAATAATTTACACATGACAATTAAAATTTGTTATAATGAAACTGGTGTTACGGCCTTGATATTGTTTCAATAATAACACGGCCTCATACACAAATCCACGCGGTTTAGTATTCACGTGTCAAGACTCGAGGCATTGTGTCATATTAGTCCTTCAAACATGAATAATGGGAAGATATATATATATGCTGATTATATATTAATAAACAGTTTGAGAAAATATCTATTTATTTACATTAACTTCACAATATCCAATGCTAAATATTTCGTTATGTATAACACGTAGTACGTACACAAAGTTTGTCATTCAAGTAGTGAAAGCCGAGCCGGCACGTGGCGCGAGTTGCTTTGTATGTCATTGTATTATCTTCTCGAAACACGATCGCGACAAATACTGGAAATACTAAACTGTTGGTACATCGCAGCAAGTGTTTATTTGCCTATGCATTAAGGACTTAAATGTATCGGACAGTATTTCACGACAGTTATTCCGCGCGATTTATTCATTTGTAGCGGAAACCGAGATAAGGATAGAGAAGAGGAATTATAAATTACTGTCTAACGACGTACACGGACGATAATCATCTTCCTTAATGATTAACATGAATTCGAATATATATTTCACGTGGCTCTTTGAACTTTTGGTTTAAATGTAATTTACCTATCACGTCGAGATTGATGCTGTGCATACGCAAAGCCGCTGCATGCGTTATATAATCATTCGCACAACCAAATTCAAACCGACAGCAGAGCATACAGAAATATATTATATTGTGCTATCCAAACGTAATACTATTATATTTTACAAACTATTAGACCGATTACGATTAATAAACTCATGCGAGTAACGATTGCAAATGTGTATTGGCTGTTTATTGAAACGAGCTTAAATAAATTTGATGCACAAATTACATTTAAATCGGCGAAAAATTCAAAGCAGAATGCGAGACATATTTGAATTTCAACAACTCGTTAAGCAATTCATTATTGCCCGTATAAATAAAACAATTCGTGAACGTTGGACGAATCATAGAATTTTTGCATTAGTCTTTCGTGACAATATACAACAATAAACTGCGTGTCGTGTGTGATTAACATTGAGAATGCCATGAAAAATGCCATGCGATTATCCTACTTTGCTGATTAGTACGCGCGATCGTAGTTAGATATGTTGTCGCGAGCATTGTGTTGTAAGTGTAACAAACGAACAAATCTAAAAGAACATAAAGGAGAAATAGAAAGAGAATGAGAGCGGACAACGGCAAGGAGTGGTATGAGTCAATTATTTTTTTATTTCAGTGAGCATTAAAAGATAAATAAAGAGATAACGAAAAATAAATAGAGCATTTCGTAGAGATCTATTATCTTGGAATGAAAGGACTCAATTGATATAAATATTTGAGCTTGGAATTTGTATAACCATCAATTTAATAAATATTTCATATATGAATTGTCAAACATCAGGAAAATTGCACAGTTGGGAAGATTACGAAGAAATAATATATTAATGATTCTTTTTGATAAAAATTTAATTAGATATTTTAATTAATTTATTTAACAGAATAATGCATTGATTATTATTATTTTTAAAATAAATAAGCCAATTTTATTTTCTAATTATTTATCAATTTTTATTCATTAAAAACTTAATTTTATATTTTAACTTTATATTTGAAGCAAAGACGTTTAATAACACGAAAGTCAGTAACTGTCTTATCGCGTGTTATAATATTATAGCGTGTTCTACAATTATCGTATAATGTACGTGAGATTTTGAGATTAGATTTCAGGAAACTTCTCATACCGATTTTATCAATTAGCTAAGTATGATTTTTGAGAGTTAATTTTTAATCAGTATGATTGCTGACTTGTCTAACTCAAGATGAAACTTTATTCTAGATGTCTCACTTGACATGCTTTTCGATATATAATTCATGTATCCACTACGATACAAACCAGTAGAGCAACTCGATCACTCGAAAATGATGGCAATCTTATTTCTTATCAAAATAAGATTACATAAGAGATAGGATATATATCCTTTATCCGATATCTTTATTTATTCGATATCCTGTTTCTAAGAAGAAGAAACTAAAATTGACTCAGTCATCGATACTCGCTTAAATATTTTATTGTATCAGCTTCGTTACTGTCGCGATAATCTACATCGATAATTGCCACGGCAGTTTCTTCTTGTAACAGTAGCAAAGATTGTGAAAATACGGAAGCTGTGACGTAAGGCATCGCGCAATCTCTCAGTAAAAATAACAATTTTTTTCGATTACCTCGAGATGATTGCCTACTAAATTTATATACGGTTAGATGTAAGGTCAATGAATCGCTCGAGAACATGCGAGAGAGAGCTTCCTTGAAACAGAGGTCGAGAAAGGAGGTTAATGCCTTTTTGAGCACTCGCGGTGTCGCCTCATACTTTGGATATATGTCATTTGTAAAACAGATGGGCTGAAAGGTTTAAAAGGATGGCCACCGAGCATCGAAGAATATTTAAACTTTGGGCGAAGGTTTTTCGAAGACATCAGCCTCAAAGTTACGTGTACGTGACGTGCGATCGTGACGATATAAGAGTAACTTCGTTCCCATCGAGTGCGGAGACCTTCTCGTGATCCCGGGTGCTCTCTCTTAAAAGCATGCGTGTGCGTGCAGTTTGTAGTTAAAGTTATATGGCAAGGCTTTTACACCTTCTTCTTCTTTAGTGACCAAAAAGAGGATAGTATTTTAGATTATATTTCTTGTTGTGTGCGTTGAAATCGTGTGTCTAAATAATATTTAATTATTATGACGAAAAAGAGGGAAGACATCATTACTTTAGTATAATTTGTTATATCGAACACTGATAATAATCAATGTATTTGCCAAATACAACGGACTGTGGGGAATTGCGCATCAGTCATCTATTTTATGACAATCGAAATACGGTATGAAATTTGAACATGATCGATTAAACCACTCTCAAGTTCCGTGGAAACTTCGCAATTTGTGTTACCGTATTCTGTTGTTCCTCCATAATTTATGGCAGAACATTGTCAAATCGAATTTCCTGAATTATGAAATTCGAATGTTTATTGTTCTGATCTAACATTCATTTGTCATTACTATCTCGTAATCATAAAAATCTATCATTAAATACCTTTAGTATCTAAGTTTTATTTATTTGATACGTAGTGTCACATAAAATATTATCGCAAAATTTTCAGTGTTGAATTTTTTTTTTCATGGAGTGGTATAACATCTTTTTTCCGTTTTGAGTTCTTGAAATATTTCTTAAAAATTAAATTTAGAATGTTGTTATTAAAAAAAGATTTTACTTTTAATCTTGAATTTAAATTTTGACTTAACGAAGTTATCAGTTTTATAACAAAATGCTTTTCTTTTCATCTTACATGATGAGATTCCTTCAGAGAGGTCAAGATGAATAACATCCGAGCAATCGGAAACCTGATAAATTCTTCGATTTTCTAGCCTTTCGCGAGATGCCGCGTCACATTTTCACGTAACTCTTCACGAATATCTATTCACATTTTTTTTTTTAAGTAAATCTATATATTTTGACGCGATCTCGTCTCGATTTTCTGCTCGCGCCAATTTTTATCCAGAGGAAAGCAACTTTAATTTCGATCGTTCGAAATATATTTTTCGTACAGGAAAATACAGATTTTTATGTGATTTTACATCGGAGAATTTTAGCCAAGTTTGTCGATTCGTATTCAATATTCAGTGTGACATACAATATTTATTTAGCGCGTACGAAGTTGAATCATTGTTTATTACACATTCGAATCGGAAGAAGAGAGAATCTTTTTAAGAATTTAATACGTACCACACTAAATAAAAAAAACCGTATCAAATAAAAAAAACCGATAAATGTCGAATTAAGGATGATAAAGGGCGAATAATAACCCGCAACGCTACTTTAGCGATTACTACGTCCTTTTAAGAAGTTTATGTACAGCCTGGCAAGGAGGAGGAAGGTGGGAAAGGTGGCTGAGGACTAAGGTGAAACTATAATATTCCTAAGAAGCGATACATTGACGATGAAGATAGCGGACTACGTGGCCGCGCAGCTAGAAAATGCTGGCTGGGAAATCTTCTGTTTCTGGCCGAGATATTCAACAGCTTTTTACGAGCGTTGCGCGCACAGCTTGTCCTATTTCCTACATAATAAGATACCGTCTCTCGGAGCATTGTACGTTTCTTGCTTCGTTACCGGCAATTTCCGCACAACGGCGGCAAGTTGCGACGCGCGTTGCGAATCACGAAGCAGCGCACGTCGCGCAGGCACACCGTGATTCAGCTACCAGAATCAATTTTTAACGCACGACAATCTTTCTCTCTTCCCCTTTTCTGGATTTTCCTCTTGCGGAATGAGAAATATCCTCAACGTGTACAAAACGACGAGTCGCGGTTTCAACGTTAGAGTGAAGAGCAGCGGTTCAGAGAAGGAATTTTCGTCAGCCGGAACGAGTCAGGTCTACGTACGCGAGGCAAGATGCTATATGAGGAATCGTTTTCTATTGTTACAGTATGGCTATTGCTAGCTATTGCTATACGTTTCCACGCGATCTAGTCGACTCGAGTCTGATTGCATTGAATAACAGTCGAGAGTAGTTTTGTGTCACGGCAGCGCCGTTGCTATACGTCTATTACTGGCACGGCCTATAAATGATCGTACTTCGTCGATCGGATTTTATATGGTAATCAGAGCGAACGCGATTATTCGCCCTTAAGTCGATGTCGGATTGAGCGTTACGTCGCTCATTACAAAGAACGTTTTATTAAAATATTAACGCTTGTGGGGAGAAGCGTGTCATGTGTTTTATCAAAGTCCGCGGGAGATACTTTTTACGTTGCGTTGTTTCTTCACGACGACGAGAGCTGATTACCGATCGCGTTAATTTTTCGCGCTCCGTTTTCTTCTATCGACGATATCTCTTCATTACTTTGTTGCGGCAATCGTGACTTCATTTCGCGAGCTTCGCGTGCGAACCGCGATAGCACGCTGCTTAGCATGATTTTTGTCAAGAAACAAGTATCAAGCTGCACATCGAGTCGAATGGCCTAATTTCGCCCCGAACAAAGATAACAATATCTAGCGAGGTTTACATGCGGTACACCTGAAAAATGCAAGTAACTGCTGTAATAGATTTCTGATAGGCGGATAGAAATAAGGTTCCTCGATAAAAAGACGAAAAGCACCTTCCGGCAAAAATGCTGCTGCATTTTCTGTCGCAATGAATTATTTATGTTGCAACACAAATTTTATAGTTAACGCGCGCGTTGAGATACGCTTCTCTCGCTTCTCCCTGCTTAAATTGTTCAAGGTACTCGACGAAACACCCAGCGTGCAAACTTTCCGAAAACGCTGCACACGTTTACACACGCCGTATTTATTCTTCGTACGACGCAACACCTGACCGTTTCTACAATGCACCGAGAAATAGCGGATTAAGATCGGAGTTTGCCTTTGTTTGGCGAACCGAACTTTCGACGTGGAAATTTCATTAGTCAAATTGACAATAATCTCTCGCGCTTTGAACTCGCTCTTTTGCGATAGTTATTTCGAGATAACATATCCACGGTATTATAATGATTAACGAGTTTACAGAAGATTCAAATTTCTAAATTGCAAATAATTTGTTTAAGAAATTCTCTTAATTATTATATTATTATCTCACACGTATCGTATCTTTTTTCTACGAGCCACGTTTTTCCATTCGAGTTATTAAGTCATTCTTGAGTTTTGCTTCGCCGTTTCTCGTTATGTAAATTAATATGGCGTCGTCGCCATAAGATTACGGAGGGACGCGGAAATGCGCGATGCATAACACCAAAGAACCAGTTCTTTATTAAGCTTTGTCATTTCGTAGACATTCTACAAGTACATAATTTGCAACGAGCTCCGAGGTAAAGGATCGAGGTATGGCGAATAATTCAACGCCGCCATGCCGAACAATTTGTCTTGCATTATATATGCCTTCCACGACAGATCTTTCGCGCGTGACTTTATGCTCAATAGTTTTACTTGCTTGCTTACACGAGTACTTTAGCAACATAATGTTTGCTGCCCAATTAGTAGCGATAAATCGCCTTACCTGTCGTACCGTCGCATGCGTTTGCAAAACTTTATCCTTGTATTCAAGTCGCACTGAGTTCTTTCTTCGCCAACTCGGAATAGCTCGAGGTGACGTAAACTACTACGTGTAACTGTTAAATTGCAAATACATCTCTGACGCAAAGCGGCACGCCCCCGTGAAGCATTGTGTCCGTACAACACAAACGGATAATGCGAGACACGAGAGCAGCGAGGTGCACTCGCTTCTTATCCGTTAAACGCAACATCTCCGTCGTATCACACGACGAAAAATCGGCCAATAGGAATAAAAGGAACAAAAGAAAAGTGCTCGGAGCTACGCACGTTGTCCGTGTGTATGTGTGTGGACGGGCGGAATCATTGCCTCGTAAAAAGAAAAAGC
The DNA here is from genome assembly GCF_055798465.1 of Pogonomyrmex barbatus. Classification (NCBI taxonomy): domain Eukaryota; kingdom Metazoa; phylum Arthropoda; class Insecta; order Hymenoptera; family Formicidae; genus Pogonomyrmex; species Pogonomyrmex barbatus. The sequence continues at coordinate 5,512,188 of NW_028297171.1, read as the reverse complement.
CCGGTTATGGTGAAACATCAGGATACGGTGGGATTTGTGGGTAAAAGATGATGTGATATCTCTCGTCAGAGGGAAAAACTGCCCGCGGCACGTTGCTGCGGAGCCCTCTTCGAGAATCTCTCGTCGTGATAACGCGGAAGTTGCGCGAACAAGCGGCCGCTTCTATCTATCTACCCGGCTCTACTCGCCCTCTCGTTGGTGTTCGACCCAATTCTACGTTCTCCCTCATCGCGTCGCATCGCGTCGCGTCGCGTCTCTCTCTCTCTCTCTCTCTCTCCTCTCTTTTTCCCATTTTTCCCGAATGACCGAGCACGCTCGTACTCGATACATCTGGCTTCGAGGACGACGATGCTACCACAAGCAGGCTTGAAAGAATAAGGTATCGATGTACCCTCCTTACGGTAGGATATCTCCTGAAAGTACCGAGAGTAGCGCAAGGAGAAGAAAAAGAAAATCCGGAATTTGCAGTCCAAGGCGTCGCGTGCGAGGGTTGCGTAGACACGCAAAATGCTGCGGTTGCCACAAAGAAGTGTAAGTGTGACTCAGCTGTTCCGCAGGTCGCGTGTCACGATCAAATATCTTATTATAGTGTCTACGCCGCTGGAAGCATGCGATAATTATACGATTATGCGCATTGTGGCTGACGTGTTACTTTCATTATTTACCAGTCAATTCACGAAAGAAAGTTTTTACCTGGTTATAAATAACGTCGCGTTTCTATAAGAATGTGTTTGCACGCCAGTGCTGAGCTATACACCACGTTATTATTTTCTCGCGCGACACGCATTCTAACGTCATTCATCGGGAACATAAATCGCCGGGTTTAGTGTTTGCGTATTTACGAGGGGTGTATCTAAAATGCAAAAGCTCCAGAAATTTTTTCCTGCACTAAAATCGCACGTTGATGCGGTAGATTTATTCGCACGTACGTTTTTTCCTCCAGCGAAAATATATTTATAACAACGTTATATTATATCCACGACCATCGTTTTTCATCTCGTGTATACAAAGAAAAACGTATTTCATATTTTCCGACATTCTTCAGCGTACCGTGGAGAAGCGTATGCTACAATATGAGTTTCGATAAATATCGCAAGAACTAACGATGCGAACGTGAGTTGCTCGTGTCATCGGACATAATAAAATTTGCCGTAAAAAAATTTCAATTTTCGTCCAGGTTGTTGTCTTTTTACTTGAGTACGGGTCACACATACTTGAGATTTGATATTCTTATCAATGTGAAAGTTATTATCGGTTTCCGCGATCCCCGCGTATTTTACACACCATACCATGCGACATAACAACTTTATCCGCGTACCGCAGTGACGAGGCAATTAATTCGCGTGACAACGATTGAAGCCATTAATTTTCAATTGGTCCACCCGGCCGATTACACATTAATCGCAGGTTTATTAATTAGCTGCGGGATCCAAGGATAACGGCAAAGCGGAAGAACGTCATCCTTGAATGAGTTACGAGCAAATTGCAGTATTTATGCTAATTTCCGTTCCGATGCCGCATATCCTTTCAAAGGTAACATTAAATAAATGTTTACTGTACTTCATGAGAGCTGTTGATAAATAATCGTAAACGCAATGATAAAAACAATTGTAGCAAATGGAAAAATTATGGAAAAATTTGTTTAATTATGCCAGCGATGAATTGATCGTTTCAAAAGTCAAATGATGCGTGAAATAGCAATGCGGTTCCAGAAACTCGTTTCGGGGAGACAAATTCTCGGTGGCTTTTCGCCAGACTTGCCACTATTCCTTCATCTCGCCGACGTTAAGCTATCCCCGTTCCAATTTGCTCGGAAAATGTTTTTCCTTCGCGCCGTGACTCGAAGCCGCGAACGAAGACGACTTGGAAATTGTAAGAACGTCTTCCCGCGTGTGAAGAAACGCTTGGACAAGACGAGACTTCTTCCAGTCTTTCCAACACACACACACACACACACACACACACACACACACGCACGCACGCACACACACACACACATATATATATATACATCTCTTAAATACTTGGAAGATTCCGTGAACTTAAGAAGATAGAACTCGGAGTTCAAAGTTAAGAGCAAAGAATAGAAGAAAAATCAGGTCTCGCGTTTCGATCCGGCAAGATACGAAATATTGGTATTGTCTTATTTTAACTTGTGCGGAACTTTCTAACGCGCATTTGTATTATTTTACTGAAATATCGAGAAGGAAAGTTTCTCTTAAACTCGTTTCTCTCTCATCGAGAATCGATTTACTTAACGAACTGGGGGAGCATTTTTCTCGCGAGATTCGTCTCAGGTGGAGGAAGGCAGGCAGGAAAAGTATGGGTATTGCGTAGTGTTTCCATCCGATTCCAATTAAAGACTGCTCGAAACGTCGTCGCAGTGGGTTTCCCTTCCTGACGCAAGCAAAGATGCGAATCTGTCCGTTACATTCTCTATGCATTACCGACAACCCGATTCCTTCCACGTTTTCTCGGAAATTGACTGTTCTGCCTCGAACAGTGACGACAAGAAGAATCGACGTTTACCTTCGATCGATGCGAGAAACGCGAGGAACAAAATGAGCGACTGAATTATAGAAGCTCCGAACAATACGAATCTATATATCGTTTCATTAATATCAAATTGCACCGGTTTCAACATAATAGCTACAGAATTGATTAACGTCCCATGTAATATTCCCGTAATGGCGAGACTTTCGATCATCGAATTTCACTTATCTTCATCTCCGTTTCTCGCATATGAAATCAGAATCCTAGCGCTGACTATCCGGACGATCGCAGGAAATTGAAACTGGTGCTTATCTAGCGCGATCTCATTCCGAAAATTCAATGATCGACGAACTATGCGCGTGCGGATTAAGTACACGTCGTTATCGATTGCCCGCCGTATCGCGTCGGTATTATGGACGGTAATTAATTTACATCTTGCATGTTTGTACATCGAATTGTACACATTTATATAATGTCAACCAATTCTAATTTGGCCAACAAAGTACAAATTTAATGATAAATCCCATTTTCGTTGTATTGCAGAGTTTCAGTGCGCCCTTCAAACCTCGCCATGCATAGATTTTGAACTTCCAGCTCCAATACGAAGGTCTGCGAGGCTAGGCGCGACGCAAAACGGTAAGTTTGATCGATTTTTAATAGTGCACGTTCCGATTACCCGGTCAGATTAGCATATATACTTAAATCATATTTTGCGAATTGACAGTAGTGGACGACTCCTTTAGTTAGAACGACGCGTATCGAAGAGTTTTATTAACGATGATAAATATTCACCATTTGATAAGGAACGCGATTCGACAAGCGTTGCAATTACCCTGTTGCGCTCAGATTCGGAATCCGATCGGGAAACAGAGACGAACGGCAGGTCTCCGCACACGCGCACAGTACGTGTATCACTCTCGAAGAATAATTCAGAGAGCCTTCAACATGGTGTACGAGTTACGGGGCGACGGTGCAATATATCAATTCGAATCTCCGAGCGGCGCGAAATTTCTCGTCATGATTTTTTCGTCGGCGCGATAGTAATTACCGAGTATCGAAGAGAGAAAATTACACGTGAGAGAGAGAGAGAGAGAGAGAGAGAGATCTTGCAAACGTTCGCAAACGTTTTTACATTAAGGTTTTATGTGCTGCGAAGATGTCGAGACTTGAATAAAAATGTCTCCTTAAATAGCGAGAGAAAACCAAACCAGGTTTTCACTATTTACTTTAGACGATTTTAATCGAGCTAGTAATGGTCTTCTATAACTTCAAATTGTGTCATAATTATTTTTGGACGTAGATAAAATTTAATTAAATCTGCGTGATTATTCATATGAATTGTTAGCCTTTGGCCAAACAATAAACGGTTATATTCTCGTAGAGAAACGCTCGGAATCACGAGTTGGAAAATTCACACGACAAAGTGAAGCATGCGAGAATTTAAGCAAGAACCATAAGAGAAATAAATTCGCTCGGGGATAGTTCTCGGAGAATTCCGGGCGCTCGCCTACTGGATACATCGACATTTTCGAGGATAAAAGAGACTCTGTGATACTCTGTGAGACTCTGTGATATCGAACACTTCATTCTATCTTCTTATCTAGGAGAAGCAGAGAATATAAAGTATAATAAGATGGAAAGCCCGTATATACCTGTTCAAAATTCCGATTATTGTATTAATATTTTGATTGATATAAAAAATTAGAGTTTTTTTTTAAATTAAATTACTAATATAAATTACTAATATAAATTAGATAGATATATGACGATCGAATCGTATGAGTTGAAAATTATTAGAAGAATAAAACTCTTGTACAAACTGTTGTCTTTTTGCTTACTACGAGAGAATCTTGCGTTTATTCAATCCGTCACAACGAGCGAGCAATTGAATAATTGCTAAATATGAGATATTTTTTTTTAGCTATTTAAGAAAGAGAGCGAGAGAATCGTTCATGAATATTTCAGTAGCGCGAGCTCGAGCTCTCTCTGAACGCAAAGGTAAGAGGACTGAAAAACACGTAGAGTACTTTTTAAAATAAGAAAAGCATTAATATATTTTTCTTAAGAGACAAATGGTACGTGGGAACATTCCGCGCATTTCTCGCTCTCTTCTCTCGCTGTGTATATTCTCCTAGAAATTTTCAAAGAAGTTTTTTGCCGCGTTTCTGCGTGCGGAAAATAAACGGGACAAACTTTTAGCTACGTAAAACATCATTATTAACCGTGCGTAGGCGTGCAGACTAAATTTAACGTTATATACCGTTGATACTGAGCGCTACGTATAACGAGAGACTCGTCGACGCGTAAAATGCAACGTGGGCGTGGGAAGTACGTGCCGTTGCGTCACGATGAAAAAAGACGGTGCGTTAAATCGCGAGTTAGAGTACGACGTTAAAATTAGCGGTTGAGACACGCAATTCGAATGCATCGACCGGTCAGCACGTTTCAGAAATATCTTCTCCAATATCTTCGTATTGCAATCGCTATGCGATAAAATTGATTGTTGGAATCAATTGTCAGAGTGATTCGTAGGTGGTTTCGTTGACCTATCGGTTTGACCCTGCGCTCGTCGATCGTGTCGTTATCCTTTTTTTTTTCAGATAGCACTATCCCGTGATTTTCGATCTAGATATCCTGTTTTTCCTTGCAATGGAGATTTACTTTCACACTTTTGTTCGTCTACACGCTCTTATCAACCTACGTGTTTTAATCGAATAAATCATAGCGTTTCATAGCAAAATGGATATATAACAGAGGCAAATATATGCGTATTAATAGCGAACTTAGTACTTTGAATATTTGAAGTGCTTCTAATGATTCGATTAACTAGTCATTTTCGCAGAGAGTTAAGTGAATGGATTATTTCCATTATGCGTCCTGTCTGTGAGCCATTCTCACAAGGAGTAGATTCCCGCGAAACAACATTAACGAGCAAGTTGCAAAATGGCCGGGAGAAGTTGAGCCGGTGGCTGAATGGATTAAAGCACAACTACGTAGCGTATAGAATATCCCGCTTCTTCCCCGAGGCTCTTCTTCCCTCCCCTTTCAAACCTATGCGAAACTTTTCGCAATTGTTAGTGTATTAACTTACTTTTAAAGCGGCTTTACTTTCGCGCATTTTTTGTCGGCGTGAAGCTACGCCAGGGGGCACGAGAAAGCACTCTCTGATAATTGACTTAATTTGCATCCCTCCCAGTACAACCCTCTGTGCGCGGATAATATCAAATGGTCAATGATAATAATGCACTAATCGTGTTTACTCGTTCTCATGAAACGTACGTTTCATTCATATCAACGTTATTTTCGAGAATTTTCATTAAGAGAAATTCCAGCGTATTACATGTAGCTTCTAAGTTCTATTCTATGTTTCAAGTATCGTTGATGTAGTAAAAAAATATAAAAGATTGTTAACTATTTGCATGTCTGGTTGCTATTACGATCTCTTGGAGATTCGGTAGTCGGCGGCATGTACGAACAAAACTTCTAAAATATTTAGTTAAAGTTTACTAACGCATATTTTCTACTGGTAATACTAATGAAAAAATGGCGTATAAACATCCTGACTATTTTAAGAAACATCCTAGCGTGTACAGAAAAGTTTTCCATTCTGAAAAGAATTTGAGGTCGACTTGCCCGGGCTGGCTGGAGCTTCTCTCGTAGCGAGACCTCATTCTATTTTCTTCTTTTCCCTTTTCCATTGCGTTTTCCTCGTGTATGGAATTGATGGTAAAATGAGTACTCCGGTGCTATCAGAACTGTATTTGTATCAGATCGAGTGGCACCTACGTAAAACGACATTACTTGTACGAGAACGAAAGTTGGCGAACAAGATGTGGCATTTAACTGAAGCAGTCACGACGCGAGCTTCAAGCCATAAATTCTTACTTATGTATATATAATTCCAGACATGATTTATTTGAGACAGAAAAGAAGAGATAACTAACACTTGACAATTCGATTCAAGCAACAAAAGACACTCCTACGTGGAAACGTAATGCGTAACGAACTCGAGAAACAATTTTCACGCCTGATCATCGAAATGGGAAGTAGAAAAGAATATTACTGTCCCTTGGAATGTTTACGAACCCGCCGTAAGTGCTCGTTTTACAGCTCTTAAAATAGTTAGAGTTGACCGGTGGATCCACGTGCATGAGCGTGAAACGTCGTAAAGTCCTTTTTTTACAGTCGAGCGTCCCTCAAATAAGAACCACGCTGTAAAGCGCCCCGTAAGGGGAATTTACATAGCCTCGCCTTCTATTTACCATAAGGTGCGATAATAAAACTAATGATGCCGTTTTACCGGTTCCCCCGAAGGAAGCGATAAAGTTCGTTTTCCATGGTGCGGCGACGTCCAGACAAGGCAGAGACTTCTTCCGTCTTGCGGCTTCCGACTTCCAACTCGATTTCGTCTCGCGGCGATTCGATTACGGACATCTATACCTGATAACGGACTGAACGTCAACAGACCTGAAAGGGGAGGAGAAAACGTGAGGGACGGATAATCTCGTGTGAACGGTAACGCGGCTGGTTGTTCACGAGCCGACCGGGGGAAGGCGTAGCAGCTTCTATTAACGTTTTATCGCGCCGTAATGCATCGGCGTAATGCGCTTCGGCTGCGCGCTGCAAATTATGAACCGTGACCCAACTTGCCGTGCATTAAATTTTGAAAATAGAGCGCTTCGGTTACCGAGCACGAAGGGTGTAAAATGGATAGTTATTAGTATCGTTAGGATAAAGTCGCGTTCTATCGGAATATGAAGTCTCCGGGGCACATCCGACGCCCCTTTCGCGCTCGACGTTGCAATATATCGAATTACGCGAGGCGAATGCATCGCGGTATCGTCACCGCGATTATATCACCGCGATTGTAAAAAGGCCCGCATTATACCGGAAATACACATGAACTTTTGACCCGACCCGATTTTAGCTTTAGCAATATTCATAAATTCATAAACGCGTTGGCGTGGGCCAATGAATTTATTGGAAACGGACCTCGGCGATGTGTCTGTGATTTCGTTCGCTTTAACGGCAATGAATATTTACCTCCTTTCTTCGCTTACGTTTTTTTTTTCAAAAAAAAAAAAATATTACGAGAAATTAATTAAAGCGAATATATAAACGATGCAGCGACGAGTAAAGGGAACGCATAGTGGAGCGGCACGTGCATTTTTTATGAATATTCATGAATAAAATGAAGTTCACTTCGCGAAAATTTGGCCTTTTATATTTTGTAACTTTGCTTGCCAGTTGTGTATAGATTGTTCACAGTTACTATTACTAAATTACCAGACGATTGTGGAGCGTTCTATCGCGCCCGGTTTGGATTGCATCGAGCACAGAGCGATGCGGAAATTCTCACGAGCGAGGCATGCCCGTTAGCGATTAATCAAATATCGATTGTGGCGAACAAATGGGATCGAAGGCGATCGCTTCCTGCGACCTGCGCGGGGCAACTAATGAAATGAAAACGCGAAGGAGAAAGAAGCGCGAATCGCCTTTTGTGCGGGCTTTTGTAAGGTGAGAGATTGCGTCAGTTCGCGGCGCATTCGCAGTTTGGATAACCGGGATACGTTTACATAAGTATTCGGACTAATTTGTATCGCCCACGCGAGGACAAGCGTGGGCGAAACTACGCACGTCTGATCAATAATAGACTCTTACTACTTGCCGAGGACGAGCCGACCCATTAATTCGACGTGCGATCACAATTGATATATTTTTATCTGTGTATATCTTCTCACGAGCTTCATTACGAAGTAGCAATCAAGTAGATTATGATTTCAAATCGATGGAGAACCTGCTCGCGAAAATAAACGATATATTCTCGGTGGAAACATGGCTCTTTTGAAGGATGTCAGGTAGGCGTCGGATACACGCATTTGCGTGTCTTCGATCGATGTTTCGTCGCCGGTTACTCGTTTTAAGGAGAAAAGGGAGGTCAGGTCGATCGCCAGTCGGCAAGACCTTGACTCAGTGGCCGTATGCAGTAGTGAGTGCGCACGCGCTCTCTCTCTCTCTCTTTCTCTTTCTGTCAGTCTGGCGGCAATAAGCCAGGGTAGAACGGAGTAGAACGTCGCTACTACTACTACTACCCCTCTACTATTACTACGCTTACGTTTACCACCCTCTCGTTTGTACGCCTACGACACTCCGCTCACGTGCTACAGCTCGATTCTCCTACGCAACCGATTAACGAACGCGTCACGAAGAGATTACGAGATTTGCGCCCGATGTTCGACACTCAATCTCCGATCCCTGACCTCCGACTCTCGAAGGAAAGGTAAAGTCAACCCTTGTGCGATTTAGGGTATGAGATTCGAATAAGCTATTCCTATTTCCTAGGACCAGTATTCCTACTCGACGAAACGTTCACGTTATTTTTTTTTTTTTTTGTCTAAAGTCGAGAATAATTTCTGTTGTGCTTTTATCACTCGCGTTGTTTAGTTTTATCACTCGCGTAGTTACTAAACAGTTGCAATTAGTTCGTTTTCCCCGTGGAGATTACTAATCGTTCTGCTTTTACATACAAATACAAGCGTTATCCACGGCTACCGTTATTCGGAGTCGTTCTATTAGTATGCATAACCGATTCTTTTTCCTTTTGCGCATATCTTATTTCTCACGTCGCCCGAATAACGAGAAACACGGGAATAATTCGAATATTTTAGTTTGAAAACCTCACTTCCAGAAGTCCATCGGAAAATTTTAACGATTATTAAACATTTAACCGCAAAGGCAGAACATTAAATTGCAATTAAATATTAAATAAATTCAACTTACAAGTTACAAGAGTAGCCTCTCGTTTCTTTCAATTGCTGAAAAATTCATTCTGCAAATGATATCTCTGATTGGCAGTTGATATGAAAAATTCAAGCAGTCATTATTTCGAATAGTTCTTTACGATATAATTGGTAATGCTATCGATTTTACGGTTGAACAGAAAACGGACGCATTTTAACGCGCTATTCTCGCGTTATGAATAATTATGTAATTTGCGGCGAGATGTCGAGAGATTCTACCGCGGAGTATATCGATCATACGCCGCAATTATCCGATATCAACGCACGCGCGTTCAAACTGTGCGAAATCTCATTTTCCTATTTGATACAGAATAAATTATTGCGTGTTCCCCTTATGCACGTATGACAAAGTTACATAAGACAAAATAATGTGACAGCTATCATATGAGAAAATGCTGTAGGTTCATTGCCAGTGCCTTTAATGCCATAGTTATTTATACGTTATTTATGTGACCGGATATACTAAATAACCGAATGACTACGGGTACAATATGGGAAAGGTCAAAGGATACTTCGAGATAACGGAAGTCTCTGTCCTTGAAAAGACCGAAGCGTTCTAGTTGCAACGGCACTGGCTGCTTTCTAAAGTTTTAAAGCGTGAGCTGTATCTAACCCTGCAAATTACCATAATCGGGTTTGCAGCATCGATTATGCGAATTGTGGCCGAAGCTTCACGCTATGTTCGAATTCGTGCTTGCTAGTACGCGTCCCGCTGAATTTAAACTAGATTCGTGCTAAATTAAGAATTTACAACTGCAAAGTAAACCGCGCGTGAAATAAAAACCGAAAAAAAAAAAAATATCGATTTCGCGTTCATTTCACGGTCGAGATATTTTAGGGGATTTCATCGGGCACGGTAAGTGATTGGGATAAAAATCTGCACAATTCAAACATGGAGAAGAGTTGAACAAGTTCAAGGTTCACTATATACATATATCGGAAAAGTATGTAACCTTTGGACGCGTTTGACCTCCGCTCCTAGGATTATACAGCAGAAATGTGTCGATGAAGGACACTCGATGATGAAATCGGAAACTATGTCAAGTACTTTGAGAGAGAGAGAGAGAGAGAGAAAGAGAGAGAGAGAAACGTGCATAGTGAGCTGCAGATTCTAGAAATCGTGCTAAGCTCAAGAAATCCCTTGTTAACTTTCAAACAAAAATCAGTTAAGACAATCGAATCTCTCCTGAACGGCTTCTCATCTCTTTCTATTACTTGGTTTCGTATGAGAAATACAGATTCGCGCTTAATTCTATATTTACGTTTACGAAGCTTAGCCGCAACGCAGATAACATTTATCTATAATAGGAACGGGCACCCTTTGCTAACAAATGGCGTCTTATCTTGGCAATGCCTCCTTTTCACTGGTCCACAGAATAATTTGACCTTTCGATAAGAGAAAGTAAGTTTTGGACGCAGATCTCGATTACCGTGCCGTTATTTAAATGGCCGTTTCCGTCAAACTTATTCAGGCTGTCTTATCTGGCGACGTTCAATTTCAAGCGCAATCCGTACATAATCGCCAACCCTTTGGCGACCCCAAATCGTTGTAGGAACACGAATGTATCTTGGCATGTACTTTTTACTTTAATTTTAAAACAATTATAATTTCGACTGGCATCATATTAGACTCAAGACGGAATATTATTTTCCGTGCAAGAGCTGCATACTGTTTTTCATGTTCATATACGTACGGTCGATGGAAAAATATTTTCGCTCCGTTTAACCGATTTGTCAAATTCACGACACACTTGGAAGTTTCTGGGAAAGTATCGATTGCAGGTGCAGCCACTACCTTTGCTGTTGCCGGCACGGTGGCCGAACTTTTACCATTTTCGCGTGCTTCAGACACATCGACCGGCAACTTCCAAAGCGATCATTAAAGTAGCGGTAACCCTCGAACGATTCTCGTAGACGCTGTTCAGAGATCATGCAATCCATTGGAATTTGCATTTTTTTTCTTCGAATTCTTGTATATGTGTGGATGTATGTATGTGCGTGAGAGAGAGAAAGGAAAAGAGAAAGAGAGAGAGAATTCATTAAAAAGAATTAAATATAATTGAGACGGAAATAATAGAATTTCCTTTTGTCCTCATTTTCGATGCAAATTGCGAAAAAACTCTGCATATAAAATTTATAATCGATATTTCCTACATCTAATTATATATAACATTATAATTGTCACGTTTTTTTAATCAACTAGGCCTAAGTAACATAGAATTAATTCTAAAAAAAGACAAAGGCGAAATAAAAAAAAAATCTGTCTGGAAGGAGTAGCAAGAATTATCTTTTTATTCTGTTCTCTTCTTGAAGACAAATGCAACATTCGGGTTCTGAATTTTTAATATCCCTTTTATATTAATTCCTCATTTTCATGCATAAGATCATCTTATCTATCTCTGACGATGATATTTTGTCAGGAATATCATCCGTTCGTCTAGCTCCAGAAAAAGTGGAGAGAATAGCAAAATGCCTGCCAGAATAGCACACCAGGATAACATATCAGTGCATCTCGATGATAAATAAAGCATAATTTCGTTTCTATTGCTTATCGTTAATTCCACCCTCTTCCCACGCTTCCGCCGTCTCGCGGAGGGTCGATGTTACGCAAGCGGAAGAATGTCATGAGTTACATCACAGCTATATCCCCGAGCCGTGTGCATTCGATATATTGATTCATCCCCCAATGCGACACGAGACGACTCGACGTGTCCTTGTTATTTCGTGCAACGGTCAGACGGTCGCCAGACTGACATAGATGAAAATAGTTACGTAGCAAAACGAATCGACAGCCGGAGTAATCCGTCAGGTGCATTATTCGATCGATACACGTTCCTGCGAATGCATTCAAGGCCAGCGGGAGAAAATTCGATTCTGTATTACCCTTCTATTTTATTTTATTTTATTTTTTTTTTTTCCTTTTGTCCCACATCGGTATTTTATGTATTACGTATTCACGGCGCGCGTCGCGCGAACGGAGAGACGCAAATATGTACGAGTGCATAGATCGTCGTGTCTCGTCCTTGGAACAGAACATGGCGATATATCAACGAACGTAATGGTACAACGCGTCGTAATGACGCAGATGAATGGATACGTGTGTTTATGCGCCGGTGCATCGTCGTGTTGTTTTCCGAAGAGCGCACTCGATGAGCAAAAGCATGGATATACCTGATAAGAATGGTTGTTCCGTAATCTCCGCTTATTTATGAGAAAGACATAAAGACACGGAAACGTATAGAACATAAATCGATATCATTTCCCGTTTCTTTCCGTGAAGCGGAACATTTACGGCGTTTTAAAGGTATTGGACGTACGATGTGTTTTGAAGACCCCGACCGATAACCGTTCTCGATAAACGTAATAACGTGATATAAATCTGCGATGATCTCTGTGTCGTAAGGCTTGAGATACGATTAAAAAAATATATATAAGATACATCTGAGATACTTATACGGAGCTTTTAGCAAGTGCCGCGAACTGACAGTTTAAAATGAGAAAAGTTGCCATTCCAGCGAATAATTCTATTTACGCCTTATACAAGTTCCGAGTCGCGCAAACTGGGTCACCAAGGGATTTCTTGAAAAGCGTTTGATTTCCCATAGCACATAGTCGTCTGTAACCATTGTCGTCACGAAAAATTACGCCCGTGGTTGTTATTTATTAAGTAATCTATAAATCGTAAAATTATTGTATGTCGATGCGTCATGGAATAACGATGCCGTCCAAAATACCCACTTGATCACGATACATTACGATGCATTACGTTGCTCAAATATATCGTAAGATGGATTGGACAAGGTAAACATCTTCTAACAAGACGATCTGTGTGATTTCAGGATCTTCAACAATGTGAACGTACAAACAAACGCAAATGCCCAACAAGGCACGGCCTCGTCAAGAGTGGTCTCCTCAATCTCCCATAGATGTCTTGTGAGTATCAAAAAGATTCCAATCCCCGGCGAGACTGTATGGAAAATATATAATATATCTCGATACATTTCTCCTCCATTTGCTCGATTCGATTTCATCGAAATCTCGCGGAATTCGCGGACGAGAGAACCGTGTGTAATTAGTAATTAGTTAAAGTTTCCGCGCTTGTCCTCCCGACGAGAAAATTACTGCTTTCCGCGGCTACGCTAGCTGAGCACACGAGATAAAGTTCAATTTTAACGGAACGGAAGATCATCGTTTGTTGCAATCTTTCTTTTATCTCTTAACGGCACAGTTATCCCCGTAACACACGGTCGTCAAATTTGATGTCTCCTTCGAGGAAAATCGCTAAAGTGTCAATTTAGCAAGTTAATTTAAAAGTTTACGTTAATGCGTTGTGAATTTGTCATGTAATTATATATACGTTTTGATAAGCCTGCGATAATATGCGGTAAGTAAATGGCTGGTCGTGTCGATAGTCACGAGCATCGCTATATCACGAGCGACGCAATGACGCGGAAGGCAACTCTGGAAATTGCAATTTGTTCGAATAACACGGGCCGCGTATTTCCCACGGAAACACCTCGGCCTGCCGCGCCGCGCCGCGCCACACAACGGCACAAAGCAAATTTTAGCCAGAAAACTTGCGCATCAAATGGCTCCCGTTGCGCAATACGGAGTCAACTATAACGCGAAATACTGTTCCGAGAGTATCACTCTTTCGAAGCGGGACGAGGGGCGAGGAGGGGCATGCTAAAAATATAATATATTAAAACGTCTTGATACACGATACGCGCATAGAGTTTGTAACATTAAGTATCTAATTACTCGGATAAAGAAGAAAGTAGGGGCAAACACCCGTAAATACCAACAATCTCCTTCGAACGTGCGCGGGTTTTTAAGATTTTTCAAACGGAAGATGTAAACGGGACAGAAAGATGAAGGGAGAACGACTTCGTTAGCGATAAATTCGTTAATTGTGACTCAAGTTACAATTAGGAGCGAAACGACGAGACGAGAAATGCGGTACGTACTTGATTACTCTGACAAATCAACGTGAAACCGATGATGTAACATGGCTAAAGCATGGTTCGGCGGTAAACGTTAGAGAAGCCATTACATCGGAATACAAAATGCAGCCGCATCAAATTTAGATTACGCTCTGTCTCAGGGGTACCGACCTTTCTGCATCATTTATAGCGAATCGATCCTCCGCTCCCTCGCCCTTTCACCCTTCTTCATCCCCGGCCTCTCATGTCTCGTTTCAGAAGTTCATTAGTTATTCGGAGTTTAAGAGCACTCGACTATAAGTTTCGTCACTTGTGAATTCTGATTCATTCCGAGCTTCGTTTGCCGCGGACGACTTTCACCGTAGGATCTTTATTCACATGAGGACATGTAATTTACATGTCCTGTTACGCTGACGTTGTAAATATCTCACTTAGTGCCGTGATAAGAGATGTATAATTTAGGGTAAATCGCGAGAATACATTTCATGATGACATATTTGTTATCAGTTTTTATTATCTCTCCAGACATATCTAACAACGATAATCAGCAGCAAATTGTGACGTAGCGCGACATAATTATTGATAATACATATATTAGAAGGAGTAAATACATAAGATATGATATATCTTACGGAGCGGTTGAAGCTTAATCACCCATTATTTTTCGCTCACAAGACAGCATGCGGGTCGATGATTTATCGTCGGCGAAGAGAGCTATGAAATCCTAACGTACGGCTCGCGGGACGCCGGTAAATCCACCGATCGATTCGGAACCCGCATTCAATGGAGAACAAAATTAGCGAACGCGACATTGACAACCGCTTTGTTCGTCTGCCACGCGAGCGTAACCCGCGATAAATTTGCACCGGCGACCGTAGCGTTTCGTGTAAATGTCAATCATTTGCATAATTATCGCTCACGAGCCGTTGCGGCTCGAAATTGTTTCGATTCCCTTGACTAGAATTTTAAGCGGGAAAATAAGCTACGGCTCTCGCATTGCGATCTGTGAGTAATCTATTGATCTTAACGTACTTGTAAAGTATCCCTCCTGCCCATCTGACGATTCTAGTTTCTGCTAAATCAGTCTCGAGAAACGTAATGGCCCGTAAATTGAACGTTCGCGGAGTATCCGTGCGTCCGCGTGCACTGTAATAATCGACGATCATTGCGAGACTTAATCATTCCTACCGCGCCTCCGTGAAGAAAGAATAGATTAGAGACATCAACCGTAACTAACGGCGCTGTTGCGTGCCAAGAGGAGGGAAAAAACGAAGGAAAAAACGCGATTGCCCTTTGGGAACCGAGTTGAGAATGCCGTTTCAGAGAGTGAGACTTGTGCTCGAGTGAGCCACGTTGGTACTTGGAATATCTGGCGAGACAAGCGTTTTTTTTTTTTTTTTTTCGATGTCTGCCGCAGGTGGATGCCCCGCTCCGCCATGAGGCCGGCCGAGGGTGACGGGTCGGATTGCATTTTAGTGGTCGGCGTATCCAGATCGAAAATGGCCGTCGCTTTTCTGTCAGTCGCCCTGCTGTCTCTCTTCCTCACCTTCCACATACTTTACGACAGTGCCGTTTACAGCCTTCACGCGGTTTCCGCCGTCGAAGGACGCACGGTCGAGCTGGTTTCTCAGGTACGTGTAGTAAGTCTCTCTAACAGAAATGCATAACCGCTAATGTCTCCAAAGACACATGGCTGCCATATACGGTGGGATTTATGGTAGGTACGCGCTACGCCGCCTCTCCTCTTCTCCAACTCCAAGGTTCACTTCCCGCGCACGAATCGCCATCTTCCCCAGGCCATCATAATCGGCGTACGCAAGTGCGGCACGAGGGCACTGTTGGAGATGCTCTTCCTGCATCCGCAGATACAAAAGGCCGCCGGCGAGGTCCACTTCTTCGACCGTGACGACAATTACGGGAAGGGTCTGGAGTGGTACCGTCGCAAGATGCCGTACTCCTTCAAGGGACAGATCACCATCGAGAAGAGCCCCAGCTACTTCGTGACGCCCGAAGTGCCCGAGAGAATCCGGGCGATGAACGGCAGCGTCAAGCTGCTGTTGATCGTCCGGGAACCGGTCACCCGGGCAATATCGGATTACACGCAATTGCGCACGCACGCCGCTACCGCGTCCACCCTGACCAACGGCACGCCGCAACAGCAGCAACAACAACAACAGCAAGTGGCACGTACATTCGAGGAGCTCGTTATGCGACCCGACGGTACTATAAACGAGTCCTATAGACCGGTCGCCATATCGCTCTATCACACCTATATGCATCGTTGGCTGGAAGTGTTCCCCAGAGAGCAGATCCTCATAGTGAACGGCGATCAATTGATCGAGGATCCGGTGCCTCAGCTGCGCCGAATCGAGAATTTCCTCGGGCTGGAACCGCGTATCGGCCGGCACAACTTCTACTTTAACCACACCAAGGGTTTCTACTGCCTGAGGAACGAGACTTCGGAGAAATGTCTGAAGGAGAGTAAAGGGAGGCGTCACCCGCGTGTCAGTCCGATGGTCGTGACGAAGCTGAGGAAGTTCTTCAACGAGCACAATCAACGCTTCTACGAACTCGTCGGAGAGGATCTCGGCTGGCCGGAGGAATAACCATCGTGGAAAGTCCCGACTCGTTCGTTATTGATGCGAGTCGCGCGTGCATCCATCGGCGAGCATGATCGTTCGACTAAAATCAAATACCCTGTCGTCCTCACCGCGGAAGAAATATCGCTGCCGATCATCATCGGAATTAATCACGACGTCGACGAGGAGCCGGCATTGTCGGCGAAGACTCTTTGGAATTATATCGTTTCGATCAGCGATATTCTTCGGGGATACCGACAAGGATAAGTAGTAGCTATTGATTATCGGTATATTCTCTTTTATTTTTGAGAAAGAAAATGTAATGCGCTGATGTTTCACAATGAAAGTACCGGCGCCGTCATCAGCGGATACATGCGAGACCAGCGTCTTGTTATTGCATTATAAAAAACATGCAAGAGTATACAAAACATGTACACATGAGACACACATACATACACAACGCAACACGAAAGTTACAATAACGCCGGCCAAAATAAAATAGAGACGCGGAGATCTGCGAGACGAACGCGATCGCCTCGTAGATTCACGCGGCATGCGGATCACATTGGTCCGTGACTTTACATATCAATTTTACATATCGATAGTTTACATATCAATAGGTTAACTAGTTCGTACGACAAAGATTGAATATTTTTATAATCCACATTGGAAGTTGTTATATCGCTTATGTCGTTAAGGAATATTACGTAATGCGAGGGACACTCGCGTCGAGATCATGAAGATCGAAAGTTTTATTTATTGCGCACCGCGCATGCACGATCCCACCCCTACTGTACGCGAGAGAGGGAATGTGTAATTATTCTAGTCCGCTTTTTTGAAGGAGAGAAGCCGGGAGAGCAAACCGAAAGCAATCTTTTCTTTTTTACTCGTCTCTCCCTGAGTTCACCTCGCCTCTCTCTTTTTCTCTCGCAGAAAAGCGCGAACGTTCTTCTCCATCGTTCTCTGACACTGGATATCGGCGCAAGCGTTCCTCTGGGAACACGAAGAGAAGTAGGGTGGAATCCGACCAACCGCGAATAAACTCGTCAGCGGCAGTATAGACGGAACCTCTCTCTCTCTCTCTCTCTCTCTCTCTCTCTCTCTCTCTCTCTCTCTCTCTCTCTCTCTCTCTCTCTCTCTCTCTCTCTCTCTCTCTCTCTCTCTCTCTCTCTCTCTCTCTCTCTCTCTCTTTTCTATCTCTCGCCGAGGCTTTATCGTAGAAATCTTTATAATCGATTATTCTCCAAATCTCCCGATGGAGTTTGAACGTTTAATGTTCTTTATATAAAATAAATTCTACTGAAAGACCGAGTATTACATGTGTACTAAAAGCAACGCGACAACTTAAACGTATTAAAAATGTATTACAACGGAGAGTACTCTCTTCGTCGTTGAAAGAGTTCTTAATTATTGCACAGATGTTTAATAATTCAGATTGACATCGACGAAGAGAATGATAGAGATGTTACGGGACGCTGTTTAGTTACCTTTACAAT
Organism: Pogonomyrmex barbatus; assembly: GCF_055798465.1. Taxonomy (NCBI): domain Eukaryota; kingdom Metazoa; phylum Arthropoda; class Insecta; order Hymenoptera; family Formicidae; genus Pogonomyrmex; species Pogonomyrmex barbatus. The sequence continues at coordinate 5,493,877 of NW_028297171.1, read as the reverse complement.
TTGCGCGTGAATAAAGGCACTTAAACTTTATCGATAACGAATTATTGTCGCGGCGGGGTTTAACTTCAGCAATTTTACAAAAGGTATAAAAAACTCGTGTAAAATTATTCAAGTTACACCTCGTCGCGATGATGATTTATTTTCGACAAAATTGAAGTGTCTTTATCGAAAAGTGTTTTTTTTTTTAGTGCGAATAATAGACGAAAATCATTGGAGATTAATAAGATAGATCTGTCATTGAGAACGCGGAGAAGACAAGGGGGATGAAAGAAGCGAGTCATATGAAAGCTTGTCGCCTAGCGACAGCTTCTCGCCTAGCGACAGCTTCTCTCGGAAGGATACGACTCCATAAATAATCTGCTTTGCGACGCAAGTGAGTCGTGCATGCGCGGCAAAATGCACTGTGCGTTAATTCGTGCGATAAATACCGGTCGCCTAGGCTCCGTTTTAGCGGCCGGAGGATCTCGGGAATCGGAGTAAATGGCATTCCGAGGGCACAAGTGCGTCAATTTTCTTTGCACCGCGCGCGATTATTTCCAAGGAGTGAATGTGTTACAAATGAAATTGAAAATATTGAATAATCTGTTATTCAATCTTTTTCTTTATTAAAACGAACAATGTTCATTGAATCGAAAGCTCGAAGCAAGAGGGAAACAAATTATTGCGTCGGTTAAATTATTTTCGAAAGGAGAAAACGTTCGCTCTTGGTACCGGATAAAGCTTATTTCTATTAATCCGTTTTTAGCTTATTTAGAAGTGAAGTTTCGCTTTATACGCGCACCGGCTCCGTTAATTACCTCGCCGTCGCAATTTGCTTAACCGTTTACGACGGCGACGTTATGCGCGGCTCGATCATCGGTTTCGCGAAAGCTCGGCTTGACGACGACAATTTCGGGCTTCTCGATTCGGCTCAAAGAAAGCCGCGCATCGTGCGTCTCTCGTCGTCGATCCTTCCTTTCCGCGTACACGCTTTGATCAAATCTTTGCTCAGGGACTCGGTTGCATTCGTGTAAGTTGTAATTTCCGCAAACAGCCTTTGATTCTCGTTAGATTACCTGGTACAGTTTATAAAGCGCTCGGGATGTAAATCTGTCACGATTAATACACAAGCAAAGGGGTGCCCCACGTATCTCTCCTTTTTCCCCGCTTTTGCGAGGTAAGGTCGGATCGATGAGAGCCGGAACGAGCGAGCAATTGTCATCGCAGCGAAATTTTCAATTAGCAGCTTAATATGCGGCACGCCTGTGGATGGATTGAAAAACGTCACGTCATCAGCCTTTACACAGTTTCTTCTGTATTCCCGCGGACGAATATTTAATTCCACCTTGACTCGATGACCCAGCGAGTTTATTCCGTGCACGCGTGACACGCGATAGCTTTTCTCGACTTCGCTTAAACGCACGGAAAAGAAACGCACATATCGCTCGACATTTCTTCCTCGTGACGAGCGAAGGGATCGCGTTACGATTTCCGACCTCCGTACGCCCAATTAAGGAACTTGTAGACCTTCTTTAGGAAAGTCACGGCACGGCTCGATAAGCTGAGAAGCGTAGCCGGTCACGTTAACCATCTCGCACGCTTGGTTACGCTCATTTAAATTGTCGAGAGAGATATTTTCCAGTTAGTTTTGTATTCCCTAACAAGCCGTTGCTTTTTTACGCGGAATTTATTGCGTCAGCGTACGATTCGATCAATCGTATTTTCTACTCCATACCGTTCTCCATTTTCGAAGGATGAATATTAAGAGAAAGATTTTTTTGAAAGAGAGTAGAAATTGTCATAGCGCCAGATATGATTATATGTTTTCGATTATAATAATATTCCGACACAATCGAGACGCGTCGAAATCGAAAGACCTTTCATTTGTAGCGAGTGTATTAAGTTACCGTAACTTTAATAAATCTGCCGTCAAATCATCTATCCGTTGGCCGTTGTTAAAATTACGGCGCGAAAAAATATCGTCTCCGGAGCGAGGCAAGATAAATATTGTTCCTTGCCGTCTCTCTCTCTCTCTCTCTCGTTATCGTAAGAGAACGAATAAAAGTTTCATTCCCCGGCGCGCATCGCGCGATCACGATATTCCTCCCTTGGCCTCCGCGCAGCCCCGGTCTCGGCCATTCACCCCTGCTTTAGCGGCGTTAACACCCCCTCTCCCGCCGCCGCGATCCTCTCAGTGAGATGCTTTTTTTCAACGCCTCCTTTTTTTCGTCGATCCGTGTCCGGTCAATCTACGGGGATTTCACGCGGTCTTCCCATTTGCGGGGATGTCGCGAAAACAAATATTTCCAACGCCGAGGCGCGAGAGCCTCTGTAAATATGTCATTTCATCTCCGCGTTTTCCGAATGAAATATGAAACGGCAACTGCGACATCCTGTGCGACACCCTATGCGGTACACATGTCGAACTGTGCAATGTACCTTGTTACTACGCGTACCTTGTTACTCCAGAGGTGTCCGATGGACCTATAAATGTAACACACAACGCGCTGGAAGTAGAAATTGAATTGGGGTCTTTCGAAAACAGCTGCCCGTGCCCGGATAACCTCTTTGCCTCGACTGATCGATATTGCTCGCCATTCACGTGGACGTCCGACGAAATGTACGCAGATCCCGCGGATCCCTCTTGTCCCTTTCGTCTCCATTACGGATGCACCCTCCGCGGAGCGGCCGAGATGAATATGTATTTTCTAGCGAGCGTGCCACGCTCACGCGAAAGCACTGAAATTTATAAAGACCCGTAGCCAGGGTATCCCGACCATTTCCCCAAACTATTTCCTCGTCTCTCGTGTAATAACGGCCCCCCATGTCCGAGATATTTAGTCTTGAATATGACAAACGATCATTCATCAAATGTCATCATGTGGAAAAGCTCACCTCTCAGTTGAAACTTTTTCAAACTTTTGAGACTGAAGCATCTCGCTTTCCTCCCTTCTTTTTTTTTTAACATTTTCCATCTTCTTCTCTTCCATTAATACCGATACTCCGGACAATGAAATATCTTGACACGGTCGCGAGAGGTGCTTCTTTTCGCGTGTGATGAATATGCATTTTATGCAAAATGCATCCGCGCTCGCCGGCTTAAGTCGAGGAAGAAGAAGCGCCGCCGGACTATACACGAGACTTCGCAGGAAGGAAGGGTTCGCCTAACAATCTCGAGAAGTCGCCGCGAATAAAGGAATTATACGGAATTACAAGGGCGTGGATTCTGATCTAACTACGTGAATCCGAATATTCAATAGGAAGGTTCATCGACTTCCGGCGAAGTCAAAGGAAGCAACAAACTACACTACGTTATCAAGAAAATCAGGTAAAGATAGATAAGGACGGGGGGGAAAAATGTCACCCCCAGGGGAACGAGAGAAATTTTATGGCGCGTCGGGTATCTCTAAGCGTGTACTACGGACCCGATAAAATTCAGGATCGATTTTCCCTTAATCGCGTATTACTATGCGATACCCGACGTGAATGGCGAGTTACTTCGGTCTCGGGGGATAATAATAACGCAGTAATCAACCCTCGAGAAGTTTCGTGCAATGGCGGCTTTAATAATGCACGCGAAATGCTCCTGAAATCCACATGTCGAATCAATGACGAAATTGAATTGCAACAATCGCGACCATTTTGCTGAAATGTGCGATGGATTTCGAATTAGTATGATAAGTCCATTTTAATCGCTTCAGCATTTTTATTTTGATTTTAGCGACGAAAAACAGAATTATTAATAGGAACCGTTAAAGAGATACTCGTTTCTATCACATGTTATACTTTCTAATATTTATTACACTGCGATATTTAAGTGAATTGTTGATAATAACAATATCTCTATGCATATTTTTTTTTATCGTATGACGGAAGTAAAAATGGTGGTTTACTAGAAAGCGCAGTACGAAGCTGTGGCGGAAAAATGGAAAAAAGCGTGAAAAAGCGTGAAAATATCACTGTTACTCCACGAAAATCTAATTAATTGTCCGTGCAAACTTTTTCACGCTTCAGATTCCGGAACCTTTGAAATTTTTTGACCTGACATCGCCGGGACCGAAAAGCGGATACAAAAGTCATTCGTTTGCGCACTTGCGTATATAACCGCGTTTACCGGAAATATTCTGGCAGGACAATTACTCGAACGTTTTAAAATTCAAATTTTGGTATTTAGAGTACACTAGGTTTCTAGAACGCACAATTCTCCATCCGTATATCATAAAAATGTGCGAGATAAACTAACAACAAACGGACATTTCCGGATGATTTTATCGACATCTCGACATATAAAAGCGTACGAGGAGAGCCCCGAACGTGCCCCTGCAACCTGGTTAAATAATCGATGAGAGTGGCTTGATCTTCGTTTGTCTTTGACTCGTACCCTTCATTGATCGCAGTGATCGGTTTACTTCACTTTTTCCCCCCTCGCGGTGACATCGTTGCCTGTAGTCTGCTACTGTAAACGGTTTGGACGTACTACCAGCTATGTCCGGTAAATTGTTGTCTGTAAGCACATCGCGTAATCGAGAAGTTTGTTCTCGCAAGAGAGAGAAAAATTTATCCTCGCCCGGTCCGTTCAAACACTCGTAATTACTCGAAGCTTATCGTTTCTAGCAAATAATAAACTTCTCCGGTACCAAGATACACAAGTATCTCCTCAAAAACTTTGCACTTTCAGAGATAAAAATATCAAAGGTGATGTCAAAGTTATATGTCGTGAACTTTGTAGAAGGTACGAAGCGTACATTTTTCGCAAAAACAGTATTTTCGCAAGAAATTGACGCACTGGCATAAACCTTCGAATTTCCTGAGACACGAATGGGGAATGGGAAGGGGGAGGGTGGGTTAGACCATGGGGAGATGAAAGAAACCAAAGACACATTAATGAGTAAACGGAGAGGGTGTCTGCGAATATCTCTTTTTGGAGGGGCACACACCCTCGCGCTCGGAGCGCTAGTCATTAAAAAAAAAAAAATAACATATCATAATTTATAAGTGTAGGATAAGGAAAATCGCTCAACGGTTCTCGGATCGTTCGAATCTATACTTCGATAAATCCTTGGATCATTGAATTACCGGATCCTTGGACCATCGGATCCCATCATCGAATCGCGAATCGTTCTTTCGCGCCTCGCGCTCGCCACGATCTTATGCGTGAACTCCACTTCTCGTCGAGTGTAATTTTGCGAAATTGCACACGTAGTATAATCCAATACGATGCAGCGGGTCCTCCCGATGAGACTCGATTACATCACTACTCATCTACTTTTTGTGTGAGAGTGTGCAAAAGTTCAATTTATAATTCAATCGCCGAGACACTCTATTCGAAAATGAAAAAGTTACAAGGCGTCTGAAGTCGAGGGTGGAAAGAGTACAAAAGACACAACAAGCAGCAACCTTCCAACGAAAGAAATTCGCCCGGAAAGCGTGAAATCTATGAATGGAGGGACATGTGGTGGATCTCCGAGATACAATGTGTACACGCGCGAGTTGCAACTTGCGCTTGCTTTCCGTTCCTTCTTATCGGCTTTCGCGAGTCAACGGCGGCAGTGGAGTATACTCTTCACTACGGGATATCTCAACGAGAATGTCTCCTACTTGCCCCTTGCCAACCGCCCTCTCCCTCCCCCCATCCTCTCTTTCCCTTCACCTTCGTCGTCTGTATCGTGCATCCCAGGAGAGAGAGCACTGATTTATTTAAAAGACCGAGTCGACGGCGAGGATGCCCGGCTTCGTCACTGCCGGCAAGGGTCGCTTGCGATTCTCGAACGCATCCCGATTTTATTTCAATTTTCATTTTAGATTTTTGTCTATATCAATACGTGCCAATTTGTTTTTCTAGTCACACGTTTTTTTTTAGTCGCAATGTCGACCTTCTATATTTGCCTCGCTAAATTTATCGCGTAGTAACTCGAATTAGAATGCACATTCCCGATTTGTTGTAGCTAAATATACTCCGCTGCCGTTCGAAAGCAAAGTTCATTAGCAATGATTTAGATATTGCACAGAAAAGCAATCTTATATCAAGATTATATATTCTCATATACAAGAATAGAGAGATAGCAAGAATATTATGATCTTCGTATAGAAGATTTTTAATCGTGAGTTGAACAAAAATAATACTTGCATCAATACAAATTTAATCAAATCAAGATTATTACAATTTTTAAGAAGGTTATAATATTTTTATTTATATATGAGAATATTTTTTTATTTATGACTAATTTTTTTCTGTGTAGATTATTATGGATTAATATCTTTCATTCCTAGCTGCTTGTAACTCAAAAGTTTATTAATACCTCGACTTTGAATCAACCGTCGATATTTCTCCGCGCGGTATCTCGCATTTCGAGGATATTCTCACGAATAATCCTCCGAGGAATAATCCTCCGATCAAAAACAAATAGCGGAAGAACAGCGTGTACATACATATACATGTGTGTGCGCTTTGTTCGCCGCGCTTGTAAGATTTCGTTTTATACCATGGGACAACGTGGCGGGCGCAATCGGCGCTCTGTCGACAAAATGTCAGATATCTTATCGAGATGACATCTTCCTCGACGATTCGAACGGTGAATTGTCTTTTAAGCTGTTTGTCCGATAAGATACTTGACGTTGCTCGCGCGAAGAATGCTAAATCAGAGGTGCACAAACTAATGCGCATTCAGCTCGGTATAGACCAACTGTTGTTATTTTTTCGAAATGTATAAAAAAAAATTAGAATTAAGTTAAGATACGATATTCTATAAAGCACTCTACACGTTTTTACTTGACGAGAGAAATACATAGATATCGCTACGTTAAAACATCAGGAGCCGTGTTATTTCATAATTATAATTTATTATCTCTTTCTCTGTGATGTCGAATTAGCGTGTCGTAACTTTTGTTCTCGCAATATCAAATGTAATATGCTATTACTGTCACTGCTGTCTATTTTTATAAAAATTGAAGCAGCGAGAGACGATCGGTTATCGGGGATAATCTGATTAACGCGATAACTGAGGGGCCAGTATCCTTTTTTCAGAAAGGAAGATAATCACCTAGGGGAAAAGTATTGAAAATTTAATTTTTCTCTTATTCGATCGCTCGTTTAGCTATTTTATCATGTCACTTGTGTGCGATTTGTCTTGATATTTCCGAAAACCTTTGTCCGGGTGACAAAAGCGAGTTTGCGCGCCGCTGGTACAGGCGTAAGGCTAGATGTAAGAATATTAGATTTACAAAATCATAGCTATACGTTAAGCAATAAGCCACGCTGAAAGAGGAAACGATACATATCAACAATTGCCTGTACGGTGTACACGATGTCGTTTCTCGACACGTGCACCGGATTAAGCGAAAACAAAAAAAAAATATGTCACAAAAATGAGGTGTCCGTGCAGAACCGAAAACGATCGAGAAGCGAAATGCTTTACATCGCATTTTCTTTTTTCAAAAAAAAAAGGAAAAGGAAGTAAAGTTATTCACATATTTACGGGCGTGTATATAAGCGACGGCAGAAATTTCAAGCACGCATTTCGTCGACCTTTTTTGTGGCGAGCATGTAGCATAGCCGGGCAGGACGTTCCGTGAACATTTACAGAACATGTTTTCGTATTCTCTCATTTGCAGCGGATGTTTTTATATATGTATCGGGGCTTGTTCAAAGAATAAAAAGCTTCCTGTTGAAAATTTTCGGTAGCTTTTCGCTTCGGAAACGCACAGGGCGGGGCGAGGGGGGGAGGAGGGGGACGGAGAGAAAAACATGAGAGAGGATTCCGTAAAGCGGCGGTTTCCCTTCGGAAAAGCGTGAATTAATACACGCGGAAATATCGACCGAGGTCGTGGCACGTTTTACGGCAAAAGAGTCAGGTTGTTCCGGAAACTAAAAAAGAAGAGGAAACGCGGGGGTGGGCGCGGGAGAAGACGGGGAGACCACTTCTCGTGCGCCATGTCCGTCTGGCGCGGCCGCATTTTCCCCGGGAGAATAGCTTCCAACGGAATACAAAAGGCTTTTGCGCGGCGACCCGGCAAAAATCGCCGCCACTCGCCTAATCGGCCAAGGGTTGATTCGGTAAAACGCGGAAACGGCGCGACGCTACGCCACGCGGAATTTGCATCTGCGGAGGAAGGCAGGACTGGGGCCGGCAGGACCGGCTGCAAAGAAGCCGAATTTTATTGTCGTTTTTTTCCATTAAACAACATCTTTCCTCAGGATCGCTTCCCGATCGTGAGAGGCGATGCGCAACCACCTCAGGGTCGCATCAAACTAACGCTATAGTTCAAAACGAGTACATATCACTAGTTGTTAACGGCGCATCGTAAATAGATTTAATAACGATTAATAATTAATTTATTATACATTTACCCATATCTTATATATATGATATACATATAAAAATTGATATATGTATATATATATATACAATATCTATATACATATGTGTACACACGTACATGTATACACAAGCTAGCGCGTAAGTTTTAATAAAACAATGTAGCGAGAAACGAGAGAGGGAACGTATAACCTGGCGATTATTCGTCGCGAATATTCCGAACGGAAAAACGGACAAAGCTATTCTATCGATATAGAAACCAGACAGTATTTTAAATGAGCGTAGATAATGACCGTTAGTCATGTATATCTGTCGCATATCGTCGGTAATCAATTTTTGTTAGAAGCTTTACTTTGTACTTTCCCCCTTACAATTACACAACAATGTTTTTTTTTTTTTTCGACTAACAGTTGCCTAAATGTACCACCGAATTTTACCACTCGAAACAATTAATTATTTTACCTCCGTAAAATTTACGTGATTTTCAAAATCAAATATTCTAAACTTGAATCGTTCTCATACAAAGCCGAACATCAATTAAGCACAACTACGCTTCCACAATTAAATTTTTATAACGACTTGTTGTTATACATTGAAATTTATCGACGAGAGTACATATATTTATTAAGCGCGATTAATTTGACGCCGTAGAAAGATCCTTCGATTAAATGTCAAAAAGCAACTCTTCCTCTCGACTTTGCTCTAGACCGAAAAAAGTGACACGAAATACTCTTGTATTCAGAGACACTCGCGCGCACCCACGTTCACGCACACACCCACACACGCGCACACGTACACTTTTAACCCAAACAAAAAAATTATTGTTATCGATGTCTACGATAAATTGTTAAACCAAAGGGCGGAAGCGGCACCGAATCTCAGAATCGTTGTCGCTTCAGGCTGATTTGTAATTAATGTTTAACGATATTTATTATATTTTTTTTTCTAATAGCGTATACCGTGTATGTGTTTCCTGTCGTGATTACCCTACCATTTCCTCTTTCCTCTTTCCTCGATAGAGACTTTAAGGATAACGAATTCTCGTGTCGCTTCTCACTCTCTTGTACCTTTTAAACGGGCGCTCCATTAGGCGCTCGGCGTATCTAATTAATTAATTCCCTAATACGTTGTACTCGGTCCGATTGTTTAACTGCATATACGAGCTAAAAAATCGATTTTGGCTATTGTTACTCGTGAGATTGTAAAACACCTACTCTCCGCTTCTTGTATCGGGTGGCATCGCGATATCTCGTCCGCTCGTATTTTTCACTCGTTGTCGAGCCGGCGGTGACACGACGCGACGATGATTTACTACAACTCTGATTATATGAACGCACAATAGAAAATCGATGTACAGTTCAATGGGGAAATTAATCGTGCGAGAGAAACGCGAAAAAATTTATAAATACGGAGGATACGCGGTCAAGCTATCATCTCTGGGAAATCACAGGGTTTTTATATCAAATACGTTAAAGCGCATTTATTGGAAATGGAGGCTGGTAATTAATTTCAGTGAAAATTTAGACAAAGATATTTTATTATAATTAAATTAAAAATATCACAAGAACTGCAATAATTGGATTATCTCGAATACCGGGGGCTGAGATTTTGCGATGCAGCCAGTCGAATTAACTCCTTCCGCTCGATGCGACATTGCGATTATACGGCAATTTTGTACATGCGATGCACGACTAAAAGAGACGTTACATCATTAACCAAACACGGTTTTTTGAAAACACGGCGAAACCCCTTTGCGGGACTCTCGGTATATAGAAACGTCTTTTAGATCGGCAGCTCAAATAGCTAAATAAATAAATTTATTACGAATAACGCGATTATTAAATAAAAATACTCATTATAAAAAGTAAAGTGAATTTTAAAAATATATAGAAATATTGAATGTATCGTTAGATAGAAAGAATTTCTCATCGACAAAAAAATTATGTGACAAAAAATTTGTGTACGTTACGTATTTGATAGTGAATGCAATTTTTATATTGTAGGATATTTATATAATATATCGTTACGACTTCATAGGATAATAGTAGAGTTAGATAAATTGTTGTGATTTAAATAATTTATATCTTTACATTCCTTTTTACATCTGAGATCTCGATAAAAGAGTTTTATTGTACCGAGAGTTGCAATACATGTTAATGCGTTATCGTCGGAAAGGGGTTAAAGGGATCAAAGAGCTCGTAGCTTAAAACCACATATACGTTACGTACACGCTTCCATCGCGTCTCTATGCACGTTGTTGTAAATTGCGGACAGACGTTATTAAAACGTTGGAACGAAACTCATGGCATTTTCTCGACCAATATGAGTTAATGGCCAGCCTGTGTTACTTTTAGCGTGTAACATGTTCAGCGATGAACATAATTGTTCAAAAAGGATTTTTTCTGCTAATATACAATTTCTCTTTATAAATTTGGTTCATCAATTGCATTTTATCGTCAAATATAAATCTCGCGTCGATGCTTTGCCATAAAAAAGTACGCGGTTAAATTAATTTTGCATAATTTACTTTTTTCTGTTGTATATCTTACTTAAAAAAAATGTAAACAGTAATGGGATAAGTTTTAACAATGTTATAAAAGATTCAAGTTTGACTCGTCTCGAACGCTGGACGTACATCTAAAAGTAACCGGCAAGTGAAGCTCACTAAATAATAATCCACGATTTGCGTTCGTGGCGCGACCAATGTTATGTCAAGCAACAAAAAGCAATAATTCTCATGCGTTGAGGAAAATCAACTTGCGAATCAATCACGATCGCGCTCTCGCAAATAACACGAAAAATTCAAAATTTATGCGAGAAACACGAAGATCGCTTGAAAAAGAGAGCTCGATCGGATCGAGAGTAAGAGAACAAATATCGAGATATGTATACGTCGCGTCAGAGAAAGATGTAATCGATTTCTGACAAAAGATGATGTAAGCTCGCATGACTAAAACGAAAAAAAGCAAAAGGGGAGAGGGTGATGCAACGCCGGGATCTCGAGGAGACGATCGCGCATCGCGTCTGTTTTGTTCCGCAACGATAGAGGATTTCCCGCCCTCCGCGCCGTTGTATGATTTTCGCGGGAATAAAAAGATATATAGGCGATATGTTATATAGATCGCTCGTACGCGTTTCACGCGCGCAGTTACATATATTATATAACTACGTAATTGCGTGAGAAGCGCGTGGGCAGCGTGATCCGACGCGCGATCGTCTCATTGATGGCTCATTTCCGGCGCCCTCCGCGCCGCCTCGGCACGAAGCGTGGCCCTAAATCACATTTTTATGGCAACGCTCGCGAGACGGCCGAGCAACGGAGTCGAATTTGCGCGCCACATTTCGCCAAATTGGTTATCATTATCAGAATCCCCAGAACTCGGAGTCCGATCAATGACCGTTTTATGTTTGAATTGGTCGAATCAAATGTAATGAAGTGGCAAAATCAATTAGAAGTGGTACAAAAATAAGGCAAATTTAAATAGGAGATGTATTACAAATGGCAAAATAATCGCGGATATTTTATCAACATGTTATATCCATTTGTCCATTTGTTTATGTTATAAATATGAAATAGAAATATGTGAGTTTTAATCTTTACTATACATTAATCTAATATTGTAAGAAACAATATATAATAATTTTATTTATCATAAAGATCAATTTATTTAAAACAATGTACAATTTTTTAATATAGGCATATATTCCGCAACGCGATAAATGCCATTTTATTATAAAACCATTTTAGTGGTAGTCGAGCTCTTACTTCTAGGGGCTCTAATCATTAATAATCAGCGAAAAGTGCCCCGCGAGCCATATCCGTCATTCACGTATCAGTTATTCTGCAAGCGAAATGCAAACGTAAATTTCTGTTGACGCTCGTTCGCGGTATGATTAACGAAAAACGAGCCCAGATGAAATTCCTTCTGGAGATGCACTTTATGAAAAAAAATTTAGAAGTTGTTTTCGACTTGACTGCGACGAGACAGCGCGGAGATATCGGTAAAGTTACGGTGAAGTTACGGAAGAAGTTTAAGTTTTACGGGATGACGAATCGTTTCCTTTTTTTTCTTCTTCTTGAATTGCGATAAAGCTCCGAGCTTCGTAAACACCCGGTATATCGAAGGATTATCGAGGCCGAACGACACGGAAGAGTCGATCGTGGTGTTGGAGATGGTAATTATAAAGGTTTCATCAACGACTCGATGATTAATCTTAAATCTTTTGTATGTTTATATGCAGTTAAATGATGTGTACATAATTATGTAATTCAGTGTCGTGAAATTTAAACCGATTGTAATACTTACACGTATCTCCGTTAGCGGAAAGCATGTGCTTCAAATTATCCTTGTAATTTCGTAAGATGATTAAACGGACCTTTGAAAGATCTTTGTTGTGTTGTCGATTGCCTGTATTCTAAGGGCGAGTTTGATCAAACTTTGATTAACTTAATCGGCGATTAATTCAAACAAAGTTACTTAAAGCCAAATTTCTAGAGGAATATTCTCCTCTGATCAATACGTCATGTATGTTTCAATCGAATAAGCATTTTATAATTTTTATTTTACCATTAAAAAGAAAATTTAATGACCCGTGAAATTAACAATAATAAAATAGAACGTGACACCTGCGAATTCAATATTAATGATGTTAATATTATTAATATCATTATATATTATTCATATTATTCTTATTTTATTATTCTTATTTATTTAATATTGTTGATATCATCTTACTTTGTTATTTTAAATGTTGAAAACAGTTCTAAAAATAAATTATTTATTGGGATAACACCGCTTTAAAAACATCAATAAAAATAATCGAAGTTCGAACGAAGTTACTTCAAATCGATATGAATTATTTCCTTTTCCCTTTCATGCTCTTTACGTGCTACAGTAATAAATCTAACGGTATTGTTAGATATTTATTTGCTTATTCGATTAACGTGAATTTCCGTATTCCCGCTAAATGATGCGCCACGTAATCGCCGTCCGAAATTCGATTGAACGTGTTGCGACGTCGGACGCATGCGCCCGTTAAAGTCTCTGCTAAACAAACATGGCCACCGCCGATTTCTTCGCGCGGGCGTTTCTTGCGAGCGGCAAACGATACGAGTATTGCCATCTAACGATGACTTGGCGATCTCAGAAACTCAAATTATATATCGACTACTGATAATATAGATCGCTACCATTATCAATAATACAAAAAATGTCACAAGTGGCCGCTGTCTGTCATCGTTCATCTCGTTTATCTCTCTAACTCTTGCCGACTTTGAGGAATAGTGATGTCGCTGAATTTGGCGGTTAAAATTTCAAAGCTCGAGTGACGGATAACCTGCGATGGTCTGACAGATTGTTCTTCACGATGTTGGGCACCGCCGGAATAACCGCCGTGCACATTAAAAAGTTGGGTAAGAAGTGAGGGAAGACAGTTGATTACCTGGAAAAACTGAAATCAATGCACGTCCGTCTTATCGTACGTGATTCTTTGACACTTCTCTTTTTCTAGGCCATATTATCGATGAGATACGACTGCGTGCTTTGGATAATATTATTTCCAAGTACGAGCTGGGTTTTGTATGCGAGTGCGATGCTGTCAAAAAGGAAATAATCCAAAGACTGTTCAATTGGTTTTCGTTTGACACTACGCCACAGCCGGAGAAAGTACTGAACTTGTTGTTACGGCTGCTAAAGGTACTTCGATTTAAACTTTAGTATAAACATAAGATTAATTTCGAGATCAAAAATGGTTTAATGTGACTTGATTGATATCTGTTTAATTTTAAAATATGATAAAATTATTTATAATATTTGATAAAAAAATTTACCTCAAATAACATTTCAGAGTCTATAGCATACTTTTTAACTTATGATCTGAAGAGTTTTAATTAATATATGATCTTTGTTTTAAGGCAGATGCAAAGAGTTACTTGAATGCATTTGGCAAGTTAAAGTTCCAAAATGAGCTTTATGAATTAAGAAGAAAACTTTCCCCAGAATGGTATACAAAATTAGATGAGATTGAAGAAGCTGTTCTACATATAGAAAATAATCGAGTGAGTGAAACAAGCATATCAAACATAACTTAGTATTCTAAAAATAAATTGATAATTAAAATTATATTGTAGGATTTTGTTGCATCATGCTCCGAATTTGACAGATGTAGAATTCAAACACAAGATCATATTAGATATAAAAATAAAGACTATAATAGAGCAGATTATGATAACTCACATAATGTTTTAAATCTTCCGTCCATCTTGGATAGGTAAGAATTAACACAAATATAATAAAATTGCTGTTTGGATATGTTGTATATATTAAAAATCTTTATTAATGATTGGAATTTTATTATTATTTATAATAAAAACAGATTTTAGAGAAGATATTTTTTTATTTTTTTTTCTTAAGTAATATATAAGGATAATATATACATATATATATATATATATATATATATATATATATATAATGTATAATATATTTTATATGTATATAAAATTATGTAGTACCATACCATTTGATGTTACATTGGAACGTGAAAATGGTACACAAATTTCTAAAGTGGTAGAAGGTGGTATTAAATGGCTCATAATGCCATGGCAGCCACTAGTTACATCAGACAGAGGAGTACTCACTGCAGTCGAGGAAGCTCTCAATAACACCGTCGATATTAATCATATATTACACACGTGTCAGTTTATAACAAATGTTATGATGCAAGATTTTCCAGCAGAAGTTTTTCTTCAGCGACCAGCAATAATTACGGTTAATATTTTCTTTTATAAGAAATTAGACATAAGTACATGCACGTGCACACATGTACATATACACATGCACATATGTACATATATATTGATGTTTTGAATGATAAAATAAACTCGTAAAATAATTATAGATACTTCACGGTCTTCTTAAATCAAGTACCAGCATGTCGGAAACAAATATTGAGTGCATAGTTCCAACCGTGTTAAAAACCTTACGTAAACTGACTCGTTCTCTAAGATTTCGTATTTATTACTATTGTGAACCATGCATAGCAAATAAAAAGCAAAAGGTAATACTTTTACTTGATACGGAAACTATATCTTTTGATGTTTAATGAAATAATGGTTATCAAGATTTCTTATTAACTATTTTATTAAATTTCTTCAATAATTTATTTTTTTATATAGTTACTAGGTGGCAAATTGGACAGCAATGTTTACACGTCTTCAGAAGGTGGAGATGGTCCAGATGGTGCTGTACCTGAAGCAAATTATCAAGCGTATCAATCAGCAGTGAGTAAACTAAATTTTGATTTTTCAAGCAGATTTATTATTTTTGAAATCACTTTATTATATAATATTTTTTTAGGGGACTAGTGACAGAAGTCATAGTATCAGCGATGTCGACGATTCTGCCTTGCAACTGCAGCAAATGTTACTGCCAGTTTACTGTATAGAATCGTTGAAACACGTTCTTATCCAGTTAAGCATTCCTGTCGATTCTATATTTCCTTTACGAAACATCAAATATATCACAGATCTAACACATGAACTAGTACAATTATTAACAATCACTGTAATGCCGAATATCTGGTTGTGCAATGACGGTACGGCCCTGAAGATAAATGATGATTTAAAAGCATTATT
Organism: Pogonomyrmex barbatus; assembly: GCF_055798465.1. Classification (NCBI taxonomy): domain Eukaryota; kingdom Metazoa; phylum Arthropoda; class Insecta; order Hymenoptera; family Formicidae; genus Pogonomyrmex; species Pogonomyrmex barbatus. Next base: position 5,477,947 of record NW_028297171.1, on the reverse strand, counting down.
CAACTTAATGGGAGAAGTGATGGAGTATTTTGAAAATTGTGGCAATGTGGATCATTTGAGAATAACATATTTGTATCTTACTACCATTATTATGAAATTGTTGAGCAGTATTGTGCCATTAGAGCTGGCGGATAGTGTTATACCGAATGCTTTGAAAGTATCGATAACAAATGCCGTAATGGATGCGCCAATATATTTATTATATCCAGCATTGCACTCCATGGTTTTGGAATATGCTCGCGTAAGTAATTCAGTCTTTTATTCTTTCTTCTAATTTATTTAAGCAACGTTGCTAGCTATTGTTAATATAATCTTTTATCATTTATAGCAATTTCAAGATATTAATCAAACAGCACAGATAAAATTATTTGATGAAACCAGAACTGTCGCAAAGTCTATGCAGGCAGCTATCTGTATATTAAAAAATTTACCGGGACAATCACCTTCAGAAACATTAAAACTGTTACATGCATCCAAGTTGAGTTTATCATATCATAAAAATTTAACTGTCATTAAAACAGCTATAAAATTTTTACAAGACATCTCGAAATATTCTTTAAGTGACGAGGATCGTGCCTTAGCAACAAAATTGATATTAAATTTATTAGCAAATGCAGATGTAGATGTTCAATATACCACGTACGTCGAATGCCACGCTCTGATTAAGAGTATCCTAGGAGTAGAATATAATAAATTATCATGGGAAAATTTAATGTTTTTATTCGAACCAAATGTCTTAACAGAAATTATTTCTCATGGCGCAACTAGCGAAGATACCAGGGTAATAAAAATTTTTATTCTAATATTTAAATATTTTTATTTTAATGTCCAAAATATTACAAAGTTATGATACGTGCAACTCTGATTTTATAATTTAATTTTATTTTGGTTTGATGCGCAGATAAATGAAATGTCGAGAGATATGTTAGTGTTTATACTAAAAGGAAGAATACAAATGGGTGAAACTGGATGGTTGAAAACTTTAGAAGCTCTCATTCCTGTGTTATATCTTTTACAGTGTCATGCTGATACCCACACACCCTTAGGACAATGCATAACGAAAATGTTTGACCCTGATGTTTCTAATAGTATACAATTGCCTTTTATTGAGGTGATTTAATTTAGTTAAAGATATCTTTTTATAATTATTTGTTACGTGCTATATAACTTTCAATTTTAGGTGTTAAAAGGCAATCTGAGATTTCTTTATTCGCCAAATAATGATATCCGAGAAGAAGCGTTATGTCGATTAATTTGGCTACTTGGGAAGGAAACGAATTCTGTTCAGAAATTGCCACGTTTATCATCTTTACACGGCTTGCCTCTTGGTTCACTCTGTATATTTGAGCGTAAAACTTTCATTAAGCGATCAGAAGGCAATTATCAGGTTACATATTTATATTCAGAATATTTACAAATGTCTTAGTATTTTGATTTAATTAACAGAATTGTTCTTTGTACATAATCAAAATCTCATTTTGTAATTATTAATATATGATTGAATAATTCATAGAAATGTTTTTTCCAGAGGAACAATATGTTATCAGTGTTAGAAATGCTGAATGAACCAAATGTCGATCCAAAAATTCGAAAATCCGCATTAGTACAAATTAGCGTGATACTTTCCGATACTTCTTTGCATAAATTATTCATCAATCAAGGTGGATTATCTTTGATTTTAGATATTTTTAATAAAGCCTTGGTAAGCTATATTTGATGAAATTATACATGTGTCTTTTTATCAGATTTAAATATATTACATATTTTTAGGTAGAGAAAGATTATGTAAATTATCCTGATTCAGTGATACCGATAATCAGCATATTAAAACTACTTACATTATTTGAACGTACTATACGGCATGAGTTATCTCTGAACATTGATGTTTTTTTTAATATCATAAGAAGTATGTAAATTTTATTATAACTTTTTATGTAATTCATATATATTCAAAATTTTATTTAATTCCAGAATGTATCTAACCATGTATCTATCCAGAATGTATCTCATAGTTCTAATTGATATTTCGATCTTATACTTATCTTTAACATATCTTTGGTACTAAGTGCATAAAATCTTTTATTGTAGGCCTCTTTTTATTTCCAAACAACGAGTGTATAAAATCTGATGGTGCGCAACTATTGTGTTTGCTTCTCTACAGCGAATATATAATACGAATAAATGAAAAAGATATGGAAAATATTGCATCACATATTTCATTACCTTATATTGTCGTGACAAATATGAAACTGCCATTCGTATGCAGATCTCATTGGAAGATGAGTGTACATAGGCGATCTGATGTATCGCGTAAGTAACTTTATTATAAAATGTTTTGATTAGAAAAGCTATATTAATCATTCTATGTGATTTTATAAAATGAACACAAAAAATAAAGACTTCTTTATTTTATAATTTATAGTACTTCATGGTAACAATCCGCTAGTTTTGACTTTTATTAGACAATATTGGGCTTGGGAATGGAATGGCGGTGTAAATATTATATGGAAATGTTTAAATGACTTGAAGGATTCCGAAATTGCACAAAAATTGATGATTCTTGAAAGTGATCTCCTTTCTTTACAATATAGTTTTCCTCAGTATTGTTGTCGACAACAACTCTACAACATTCAAAATTCTACTACACATTATAGTGTTACGTGCGCGTTGGATTATCTCACAATGTAAGTTATTAAATTGTCAAATTATTAGTAAATTGCTAGTAATAATTTCTTACTGCTATTAGTGGTCTTAATATTAATTTATAAATTAATATCAAACGCATGTTATTATTAACTATTTACTTTCTCAGGTATTTAAACTTTTACAAAGTACTTCAACGCGACGATGAAAAAGATATCGAATCATTGCCGTGGGAACAAACGTTCGAGCGATTTTTATTATCGCATCCCACGAGTAAAGAGGATTGCGATTTATTTGTGGATGTTTTAATCTTTCTACAATTATATTTAAACGTTGCAAAGAAAGGTAATTTGGAGAGCAAATATTGAAAGAGATATCATCGTTTTTCTTGAATACGAATTATATCAAGATTCTTTTTTGTCTTTATCAGGAAAAAGATCATGGATCAGTAGAATTATGAAAAACATGACGAAATCGTTGGCAGAGTTATTTAAGAACTTGGAAGTAGATAATCAGAATGTGCATCAATCTATACTCAAATTAGTACGTACATGTTCAGCGATTGAAAAAATGCAGAAATTTAATGACGAACCTAAGAACACCTGGATTCGATTTGTAGAATTTGTTGTTTCAACATTGTGTTTTGGAGATCAACAGCATTTCTACAATCTCGGTATTGATATTTGTTGGACATACTATATTTTTTAATAATAGCAATTTCAGAATATCAATCTAAAAAGTTTAATATTTTATCCTTTTTTTACAGCATATCTTGACTGGTTATTAACATGTTTGACGTATTTGATTAGACAATGCGAATGGGGAAATCATAAGAATCTATTATTGTCTCTTTGTAACACACTTATTGAACCGATCGTGTCTTTTCATGGTGCTGGTACTGTTAGTTTTATGGGTTTATCGATAACAAGAAACTCAATAATATGTCTTAATCACTTGTTGCATCAAATGCAAGTTAATTTTAATAAAAACGTAAGTAACTTAAGTAAGTACTTTTCATTTCGTGTTTAAAAACCAACGTATTAAATACATGTACATATCAATCGCTATAATTATTAAATAATTTATAATCATTTTGCGTTCTATGTTAATTTTTAATTTCAATGCAAATAAATATGATAATCATTATTTTAGTCATGGATAGTATTTTGGTGCGAAGAAGGTCGTTCATTAAGTTGGTTACCCATGTTATGGCAAAATAGAGATCCTTTAGTTCGTGCTTCAGCTTTACAATTACTGGCAGGTCTGATGAAGACAGTGCATACTGCGTTACAACTCTTCAATGCAATTGCCATGGCACCGAGTGATTTGTGTTACACGTTATTACAATGTATCATAAACAGAGATGAATCTTGTTTAGTGAGAGAGCAAGCTTGCATTGCGTTCTGCAATATGCTAAAAAATTGCAACTCTATGAGCTTTCAATGTGTAAGTATAAAAGAAAAATATTAAATATGTTATTTAACTGTGTTAAAATTTTTAATTTTCTATTTTAATATCATTTAATGTATACGTATTCTATATGTTGTTGAAATAGAATGAAAAACTATATATATATACTCTATATATATGCTTTAAAACAATCTTTTTATATAGGATGATTCTTTACAACCACAAGCCATTCTGATATATGCTGAACAATGTAACATCTATCATGAAATCAGCGTTCTGTGCTCCAATGTCTATACGTTAATTACTTTAGATGCGGAACAGTCAGAATGTCACGACGGCAAAGCGACCATCGCGCAAAGTTTGCAATCTAGTTGTATTTCATTGGTACCACGCATCGTATCGTATTTATACAACTGTCAGGATGAATTACAACTCTGTAATTATATTATTCGATTGTATACTAGGAAGTGAACTGTCTTATTCAATTTATATGTAATTTGTCTCCATTTCTCTCGTAGTTTCCGGTAGAGTTTCGGAAATAACAGATGTGGACAATTCGATCCAATCAATAGCGACGCCTTCGCTTATTACAGCTGTTTGTAATTTATTAAACAATTTAATATTTATCGGACAACACGAAGTAGTACGACAAATCTATGAATATTCCATTGATAAATATTTATTTAGGTATGTATATAAAAAAATGTATAACATTTTTTTTTCATGTATGATTATCTCACTTGACTTTTCATTTTAAGGTGTTTGACTGAAATCCCTAAAAATGTCGGAAGCAGAAAAAGTTTAAGTCATTACTCTGATACTTTAGAAATGTATATCAGCATCTGCACAGTTTTAACAAATTGCATCGCACACAGCACCGAGTACGCAGCCGTTGTACTTTTTTCCCCGGACTCGCTCTTTACTTTATTTTGCTTCTTAAATATTGATTTATATCGTATGTATTTCAATGTTTCAATATAAAGTGAAAAAAGGAACTTTTACCGCACATTCTTAATTTGTGCGTTTATTTTAGAGTCTGCCGAGCCACGACTGATATATTTGCGTAACAAATTCTGGACCGAGATCTATAACTTCGTGGCTATGCTCTCGTTAACGGAAGATCAGCACTTTGAAGCTATTCAAAATGCGTTAGAATTATGCGGGCCTGAAATGGTCATGGTTTCCATTTGTTTCGCGATAAAGGATTCTGCAACAGATCTGAGAATGAGTGCTATTAGCTTCTTAGCTTTTCTACTATCTCATGAGATTCAGAAAAATTCCTTGGGAAGAAGTAACACCTCTTTATTGCAAACGGTGCTCGATACTTATATGGTGCATGTTATGGAAAACAAGAACGGTAGTTTACGAGATGTCATATCGAGGGTTAACAAATTATCAATAAGAAACGCAAACGCGCATTCTAAAAAGTCAGATGAGAAAAATTTGCATACAAAAGAGGACAAAACACTGCATCAAGGACAAACTACGATAGGAAGCGAATTATGTGAACACTTACTGCATCTTTTTATTGCTCATAATTATGCAAAATGTAAAAAAAGCTGTAAACAATCGGAGGACAAAGATCTCATTGTGGGTGCTCTTACTAATTTACTGTGCGTATCAAAAAAAGCAAAACAAATGGCGTTGCAGGATAATCTTCCTGAGACCGCAGTGATGATTCTAAAAGAGTTGTATGTCAAGCTGAATCTTCAACCATTCGAGCTTTATAAGAAGCAAGCGGAAAAGAAGGTAGAGAAAAATGCTAACTTTAATATATGAAATTTTATAATTTCATATGTTAAATATAGATTATAATGATAATAAAGATTATAATTTCTTATGATAAATATTTAATCTAATAGTAAAAAATACTTTTTTGTTAATACAGACTCATCCTTTGTTGTATGATGTGAACTGTATCTTCATACTTTTGATGAACTTTATGTGCGGAGATGTATGTGTTAAAGAAAGCTTAACGAAGGAAGGTTTGGCAGATGTGGTGCATAAGCTGTGGGCTTGGATAGCATTAAATAAAACAGTATCAACGTCTGCCTTAAAATTGATAGCGACATTCACAACGAAATGTAATGTTGGTAAGATGACATCCAAGAGATCGATTTGACAGTTATCAATATAATATTGACCAAGAGATATAATTTCCATATATGCATATGAATATAATTTCATGCAATCTTTTTAAATTATCGAACTTTATCTTTTTAGCTGCACAATCCTTAACACTGACGACAATATTACCGGGGAGTGGATTAAGAAAAACGCCAAACACACTCGCACTAATACATGTTATTGTACAAGTGACAGGTAAAGAAATTGAAAGAGCTGGTCAAATTTTTGATAATCACAAGATGCATTTTGCCTTCCACATCCTGCGAAATGCAGTGCACGTTCACGAGTGTAGAGTTTGTATTTCGAAGGTAATTATATCATTTGTTTATTATTACAAGATGAGACTTGATAATACAAATATATATTGTTTTCTAAATTGATTAATTAATCATTGATTAATTGTTAATTTTGCAGAGTAATCTTCTTCAATTGTTTACTAAGATACATCCTACCCTTACTAAAAGGATAAAGCCATGGCCATTGGTAGAAATGTATTGTCTAGAATTTCTAATAGATTTTACTTACTATGAGGAAGGACAGCTATGCGTGCCAAAGGTAAAAAAATATAACAACATATATTAATTATTTGATACTTATACATAGTAATATTTTTAGGCTACTGACGCTTTGGATGTTTTAATGTACTTGGCAAAATGTTCTTCGTCATCAAGTCGAGTTCTTGCAATATCGATATTACGCAATTTAGCATTCAATATAACAAACAGACCTCGGCTTCTCAGTTCAGGTATAATAAATATGGAATGAAGAAAAATACGATTTATGTTAAGATCAAATTGCACTATGTGTTTGTTGTCTTTTAGTGGATTTTATCAATCTGCTGCACGACATCTTTAAAAATGGATCGCCATGCGAGATCGGTCTAGCTGGCTCAATGTTGTGGTCTCTTATTAGCAACAACCAGAAAGGAAAACTCATCGCGCGAAGCGCCGGTTTCTCTCAAAGCATTCGGGAAGCTCTTGGTAGATTTACGTTGCTGAGTGTTGACGCCAGTAAGCAGGAGCAAGAACTCGTCAAGGTTCTGCAATATGTGCTCACCATTCTTAGCCCAATCGAAGCAAAGAACGGTGATGCACAACTTAGCTGATATTTCGACGAATAATCAAATGTTGTACATACTTATTTTCGAGCAATTGGTTCGTGAAATATAATTCGATGATGTAATATTATTTATATGAAAAATTGTGTAATTGTGTTCATTAGAGCACACATCATAAAGATATAATTTAATACAAACTGTCAATATATAAGTATATACACTAGGAATCTGTTGTTTAACGTTGTTATATACTTACAGTTTGTATTTTGTTTAATGACTTTTTATAACAAATTCATGTTCCATGAATTTAAATTAAATAATACTGAACTTGTCAGACTGATGTAAATTTCAAATTATCTAGTTCGTAAAGTCTATACAGATAAATTTGTAAATAATATATATAAAGAAAATTAATGAATCTATATCAATGTATATCTTATATTACATAGATAAATAATTGAATATTTTAATAAGCAAATAATTTATTAAAATATATAAAAATTCTTTTTTTATCTGCTGCATTATTTTTGTTAATCATTGTCAATTTCTGTATTATATTTATTGAATAGAAAGAAAAATTACATTATGACAAATTATACAATCAGAAATATTATATCTATTTCTATCAATATTTATCAATTTTAATCTTAATTTAATTTATTCTTTATTTTTTCGAAATCTCAAAAGATAATAAAATGTAAATTAACATGTAATTTAAATATAATTTAAAATCAAAGTCATTTATATTAGAAGAAATAGACATGAAGATCTTTATGGCTGCAGGTGTTATATCGAACTGTTGCAAATTGAAAGATAAATTGTGACATAACTCCTTATCACTGCTTATCGAATATTACATGTTGTTACGTATATTGTCTGTACAAATTATACTTTTCATAGTCGCTCTATCTGTAAAAAATGTATTCCTACTCAGAAGAATTTTAAATTCAGCAATCACGTGGCATCGAAGCAGATAGCACGATATTACAATTGATTGAAGCCAATTTAGTATACCCCAAAACAATTCAAGTTAATTGTTCCTTTCCGAGATATTGCATCAAAAACACAGCTCGATCTTGAAAGATTAACACATTTAGCTTTGCGTGAATTTTAATCGAAAGCTCAACGCATAACTTTCCAGATCTGTATATACATTTTATAAATTTGACAAAGTATCTTTTCCCTTTATTTAAAGAAATACATTATCGAATTATCATTAAATAATGAGCCGCTGATTGTGAACGTCATAATCCGAATTCGAAATGAGGTTATGTATCAGCCTCTGCGAGTATTCGAGATTTTATAATCCTTGCATATTACCTCAATTTGTTTCATATTCGTCGAAAAAGTTATTGCATTCTTCTAGTTTTCATTTCATAGAAATCCAGAGAAATAAACCGTAAAAAAAATGCAATTTGTGCGACAATGCCCCGTCCCTCTAGGTGCGAGCCGCGGGGCTTATTTATGAGCCGACCGAGCAGCTTGCACTTTGTACCGCTTTTTATCGCGCATATCTCGCGACTCACTGTGCGAGAATCCACTTCTGTTTCAGAAATCCGAAGTCCGGAGACCGGAATCACTTGATGCGAGAAAATGTCGCTTTCCAAACCGACCAGTATCATGTATAATCTTATCAGCGCGTACCTACAGCGACTCTACAGCAGTCCCTTGAAGACAAAAGCGATAACGAGGTAACACAGAAAAATACAGAATTATTCTGCTGCATATAGTACGTGTGTAATTAGACACGTATTACATTGCAGTTAACAATCACGAATAATTATCACTATAATTAGATATATATTTATCTTGATTGTACATTAATTTTTTTATACTTAGGGTGAGTGAGTGAGTGAATGAGTGAATGAGTGAGTGAGTGTGTGTGTGTGTGTATACATTAATGTTAAAAAATATTACAATAAATATAAATTTATAAATTAAGCTTGTTTAACTTTGCATTGTTACATTGAACGATAAAAACTAAAAGGATAATTATTTTCAGTTGCGTTATTGCTGCTCTTGGAAATGTGGTATCTCAAAAATTATCCGGTACCAGGCACCTTAATGAAGACAGTGTCCTGGCTTTTGCTCTATTTGGGTAAGCTGTAGACTTGATTGTTCGCTTCTAACAAAGCATATTTGAAAAATTTGCAAGCTGACTCTTATAAATGTGTTGTAGCCTACTGTTTGGAGGACCAGTACCCCATTACTTTTACACATATGTACGATTACTCGTGAACCATCCTCTAGGAATACTTCTGATAGAGAGACTTGTCTACACACCATGTTTTCAGGCGCTCGCGCTTTACTTACTCGCTATTTTCGAGGTACAAAGAATATAAAACTTGTTATTGCTTTTAACTGAACTACACAAGATAAAAATATATTATAATTTATTAATTACAGCTTAATAAATTGAACAAAACTATCTCAACAAATAATACAGATAGATTAAATAGATAAATGTTTTTAATGTTTCTTTAAATGTTTAATTATTTTATCTGTGAGATTATATCTGTGAGATTATATCTAATAGTTCTTATTTTAGTTCTAAATAGAAGTCTATTTACAGGGCAAGCCCCATAAAGTGGCCTATGTTCAAATGCAAAAATTATATTTGCCAACATTGATGGCTAATCTGAAGTATCTGACACTATTCCATTACATCAATGTAAAATATGTTCCACCAATGGTAATATACATATTATACCATCAGAATATTTTCTAAATATTCTTCTATTTTCAGACTAGAATTTTAATCGGGAATTCCTTTTCGATTTAAAAAATCTTTTTTATTACATATATTGAATTTTCCTCCTTTTATTTTTGATAAATATTTTTTAAATCAATTTTTTTTAATATATTGAAAATTTTTATTTATAAACGATATTAAAAATTTACTAGAAATCGTTAATGATACTTATTTTTTTTTTTAGTTGAGGGTCTTGATGGTGAATCTCATCGGTTTTACATGGGTTGTCTATCTTGCGAATAAAAGAGCAAAAATTTCGAAAGAGAAGTAGAAGAATACGAGAATTCATTGCAATTGATAGATATTTTTATAACTATTTGCAATACAACGACGCGTATATGCACCAGATGCTTGATCATTTCAGAAAGTACTATATTTTTCACGAATAACGTACAGTAGATTTATCAAATATCAACAGCACTTTGTTGTTGTTTGTACAAAGTGAAATACTATTACGTTACTAACATTCCATTATTATAATTTGTTAATATTTGACTACGAAGTGCACAAAATATATTATATCAATATAAATGGAAATTGTGCTATATATAAACACACACACACACACACACACACACACACACACACACACACACACATATATATATATATATATATGTATGAATATAAATATAAACAACTAATATTATTGCTAGATCAGGATAAATAAGAATATAAAGAATATAAATTTATTTAGTGCATTTCTCTATTTATTTTTATATTTTATTTTACATTATTTTGTTAATTATTTCTTTTTCTGATATTACGTTTTCTTTTTTATTCAATGAGTTGTTGAATACTTTTAATTATTAAACTCATAATGCTTCAATTATAATTATATATTCAGTAATTTTACGATCCTTTATAATTTCTAAAATGTGGAATAGAATTTTCAGAAACAAGATGTGGCATATATTTAAGGTTTTCGATTTAATCACACAACAACAATACAGAGTATATTACAGATATAATATCCAAATTTTCTTTTCTTTCTTTAACGAGACAGTAACATTCGATGACTGTAAACCATAAGTGGATACAGACATCAGGTTCAAAAGCCATAACGAGTTTCTGTTAACAAAATGAAATGAGGAACGTGACGAGATCAGAGCATTCTATTCTTTTGAAATATCTCGAAATTTGAAAGTAGTTTTTTCGCATGTCATTTCTCGATATTCATAAATGATATTAAAATTTTTCATTTGGAAAGTATTCTAAATAATCAGAGTAACAGCAATGTGTGAAAGAATGCTATTTCTGAGCTTAGTCTTATAACATTCCCATAACTTTGCTGTATATACGAATACATATATTATACGTGAAAACAAATAAAGGGAGCAATTACGATTATTGTGTTGGACAAATTGTAAAATGTATGCGAACTATATTATTCTGGAGCTCAACAGTTGATTGAGCAGTCATTGCATATAAAATATAATTCTCGAACACAGTATGTTAACAACAAGAACTAAAGATTTATTTTCATATTTTTTAGGATAAGAAACTATTCTCATAATTTTTTTCTTCAGATGTATGGAAAGGATGGAAACTTGAAAATTTTTCAGATATACATTTCATATGCAATGATTCAATGTTAGCAATTGGGGATCTCCTCGTTAAAAAAATCAATCGTTATGTGTTTGAGATCTATTATCTCTACATAGTATCTCTGTTAAGTCGTAAAGAATGTAGACTTTCCAAATATGATTCTTCTTTAACCCTATACATACACCTTCGAGTAACCATCCTTAACTTCGTGTATAACCACGAGTTGAGACTAATATTCTAATTATGTCTTTTTGGTACGTTGCTGCCTAGCCCTTTGAAGCCTCCATGAGAAATTATCTTCCCGTAATTAGAGTATTTTTTCCAAGTTGCGAATATTGCATGTAAAAGTACTGCAGAATTATCACGGTCGCTAAAATTAAGACTGCTTTATCAAATAAATATAAATACATCACATATATATCAGTAAAAATTTAAAATTTCTAAATTTTATCTATATATGTTTAAAGAGGATCTACGTTGCTTAAAATTCAATAAAAGAATATCTATGTACAAAAGAATGAATGACATTGCACTAAAAAATTATGGATACATAAATTGAATCCACAAGATTCGTTTAAGATAAGTCTAAAGACTTATGATAACATAATTTGGAAAGTAATTGCGCAAATAAACGCTTAGATCTATATCTTAACTATATCAAAATATTACATAATTTATATTTGACTAGCGAATGAAGGATACTCAATCAAATCTCTTTCTATTATTGCTTATATAAAAAATGATCATTTGAAAAATATAAAAATGTTTAAATGTAAACTTGTAATAAAAATTTACAATATCAAAAATGAAGAGAAATATTTTATTAAATTTGCATCTTTCACAGAGAGAGGGAAGTTCTCACATCTGTTGTAAAATATCCTTTTCACTTATCTTGCATACGTATGACTTTTTCGAGTATTTTAAATTAAATGAAAATCTTTTCTAAAAAGTTATAAGAAAATTAAATAAAGTTAATGCACCATTTTAATATGAGTCTGTGTGTTTGACTAGAGAAAGAGAGAAAGAGAATATAATACATTAAAATCTACATTAATATCTATTTTTCTCCGCAATAATCTAATATTAACGATAATCGCAAAATTGCACAATAATTCGAATAAAAATTTCGAAACAAATATCAAATTGATATTATAATCTTTTCTTAGCCAATAAGATTGCTGGAATGACGTTGGCATTATGATCAAAATTTGTTTCTTTGTAAACAACTATCATTATGCTGATTTTTAATTAATATCTTGTTGAACGATCATAAAAATAAATAAATGTATATGCAAATTCGTTATTTACGCACTATGCTCGGAATGGCGTTTCCATTCGAAATTAATTTTAATTAAATAATAGTAAATATTATTTAAATAATATCTGATAATCAACAAACTGCCCATATATTTTTAGATAATTCTAATTGCAAATCAATTATGCTAAATTCATAAAATTAATATAAACAAATGCTTTTCCTACAAACATAAAAATATCTGAAAGCTGATTCAGTCTTTCAAAATTGTTTAGATTGTTAATGCTTGAATTGATATAATTAATGTATAATATATATACAGAATGTCTCAATTGCAAACTGCAAGTGCAGACGTAGCGTTGTCCCTCATAGAATTTATTGAATAAACAGCACAAAAATTATCAATGATTTGAAATTATTGCTAACGAAGATTAATTTTCTAATGTCGCAAGAAATAATGGCGCGTTCTCACATATCTCGGAATATCCCTTGTAATCTCTCGGAAAACTTAACAGATATTATTATACTTTTTCTCTGAAACATTCTTCAACCTTCTATGATCTGAATTTCCATATTTAAATTAATATTTACAATTATATAATTCTCTAAATTAATATATCTTTGAATATATATTTAAATTAATAATTTAATAATTTATAGGATAGGAATCGAAACATAGTAGCTTCCTCCAGGTCGTAAAGAATCGAACCACGCCGCTCCGAGTTTAGTGTATGAAGAAGGAACGATTCCTATCGAAAATTCACACGCGTCTTTCTCAACGCGTATAAGACGGACTACGACTCGCAGAACAACTGGATCGGTGACTAGGACTGGACCAATTGCTGTGTCTGTTGCTTTCAGAGCTACTCGGTGATGAGGGTGGTGTCGGAGTTGGTCGATGATACGGGATCGGACGTTTCCTCGCGCTAAAATAAATGTTCGTTTAATAAAACGCAATACTTTTTAAAAAAATGTGTTATTTACAGTTAATTTTAAAGAGCAAAAATGGAAAATCTCTGATATTACTCTGTATATTAGCAAGCAATAAGTTAATTATAAAAATAATAAAAGATAAAGATAATGATGACACTAATTATGAATATATTATTTGTAACATTATTATTATTTATCAGTAAATGCTTGTGATAAGTTAGTTCTAAATAACAATTAGATAAGAATAAATATTAATTACTAGTAGTAGATAATCCTTACTCATTAAGAAGAATTTACTATATGAATGAATTTATATTTCGATATAATAAAAACAAAATAGACAGCAAATGCACATGCAATGTGATAAAAATAAATTAAGAAAGCTGTCAAAAAACGAGGACATGCAAAATAAAAATGTGATAACTCACCTATTTGCAAAATTTCTTTGGAGAACACGTGGCGTGAAAAACACTCATAAACCAAAAATATTAAACTAAGAAAATTATAATTAAAAATTATAAATAAACCGAAGAAAATAAAAATTCATTTGCCGAAAAGATCTTTATTTAGCGATTGACAATAAGATAAAATGAACCTCCTACTGCGTGTGTGAAACAATTTAATTTACAATATTTATAAAGAAAAATATACACGCATGCTATATCTACATGATATTGATTGGTGAATCAATTACTTGTGATTTTGATTAAAAAATAAGAGAGAAGAAAAGGAAGAAAAAAAAACAAAAGATTGTACAAATGAAAAATCCGAAAATACGAAATAAAAGATCAACGCTAAATTATTCTACGAACGAAATATCGATAAATTATGATCGCTAATAATTATGATAATATTTGATCATAATGTACATGAAACTTTGCACATTTCTATTATTACGTTTGTCATTTAAATTAATTCGATTACACTCGATTATGTTGTAATTAATTGTTATATAAATATATATATATATATATATATATATATATATATATATATGTATGTGTGTATGTATGTATATATGACTTTATATATGTAATATATGGCTTTCAACACTTTGACTGTCGGGTCAACTGATGGAAATATATTTTTATTTAATTTACAGATATAAATCCTATTAAGCGACATTTATAAATCATTTACATACAGAATTAACACATTTCACTCAATAGCATACAATTAAAATCCATTATTATAAACTGAGATAATTATTATGACAAAGATTCTTGAATGATATAAATATAAAATAATAATGCCTGGCGGTCAAAGTATTAGATCCAAATCTATTTGGAAACTATTTAAAAGGAAAATTCGAAAATATATAAGTCTATGTATATCTCAGACTTTATTGTTTTATATATATATATATATATATATATATATATATATATATATATGCCTTGCGAAGTCATAACTCTATCTTCTATGCCTGTCCTTTGATCTGTTTCTGTAGGACATAACAAATATAATATTAGAAAAACCGAAAATCGAAATTCTTAATTATGTACGAGATAAGTTATTTATTTTTCTTTAAAAATAAATTTCTTTGACATTTTCTTTCATAGGATTTTGAGCAATTCTTAAAAATTTTCTAGCATTTTTTTAAACATTTTTTAGCGATTATAATAATAATCCATAATAACAAGAATAATAACAAAAATTCTAATAACAAAAAGATATAAACTAAAAAAATGTACAACTAATAAGTGACAAATTAAAGTCTACAATACAGTGGTGGACTCATAGAGTCCAGCACGCGCGAGCACATAGAAAGTGCATGATAAAATATATTTATATATGTAAACTACTATATAATAATACACGCACACGATGTCGCGATACCTACCTTGTGATTCGTCGTCTATCCAAAAAGCTGGGTGAGCCGTGACGCCGAGGTATGGATGGCGAACGCGATCTACTAGAGGCGGAACTGCTAGAAGTGGAGCGGGAGGAACGACTGGAAACGCTACTTGATGATCTTGATGAGCTAGAGAAACTTCTACCTCGACTGTGTCTGGAGCTGAAGAAAGGAGAAAATTTTAATATCTTAACAATTTTAATAGCTTTTAAATATTAGATTAAATAATTAAATTTCATATTTACCTAACAGAAGAACGTGAGCTACTCCTGCTGTGACTGCGTTTGTCCTTGTCCCTGGATATCCTCGATGCCGATCGTGAACGACTCTTGGATTTCTTTGACAGCGAACGACTGTGTGATCTCTTTTTTGACAATGATCTGCTTCTGGATTTTTTTGACAAGGAAGAACGACTGCGTGAACGTCTCTTTGACGACGAACGATTTCTGCTTCTAGATCGTGATGCAGACTTCTTACACCTCGAAGGTGATCGCGATGCACTCGAGCGTTTTGATTCTGCCGAGGAAGATCTCGATCGGGATGAGCGTTTCGTTTTCATTTTGGGCGATAATTTCTTCGCCCTAGAGGCGGATCGAGAGGTCGATCGTCGCTCAGGTGATATTGAAGACTTCTTGCCTCGTGAACGAGATCGCGACTTCTTGTCCCCGGACGGTGATCTGGAAGACCTCGCTTTATCCACAAGGGATGGCGATCTCGTGCAGGATCTTGATGCTGATCTGGAGTACGATTTGCTCTTCTTTGGTGATCTCGAGTGCCGATTTAATCTAGCTAGTGAAGTGTTCAACAAAGGTGGTGGTGATTCGCTCGGCGAACGCAGTTTCATCATCACATTATCCTCTCTGGATATCACCATAATGGGAGAACGAGAGGATGACTCTCTCTTTGAGATATCTTTCTTCGACGATGCAATCGATGGCGAATCCTTTTTGCCAGAGGAACTTGGTGATCTTGAAAATTGATTATTTGACTTTGTCTTTATGCCAGGAGATGTAGAATCAACTTTGTCGAAGGATTGTTGAGGCAATGGCAACGGCGGTGGTGATTCGCTCGGCGATCTGATCTTAATTGCCGCTTCCTCTCGAGTGAGAGGTAAAGCCGGCGAGGGTGATCTACTGGATACTGGCGATTGAATCACTGGTAAAGATTGTATAACTGGTTCCTTTGATCCGGATCTATCTCGAATCGGTATAGTTGAATTCTGTGCAATGGCTTTCGGCGGTTCATTTGGTAGAGCAATATCCAACACGTTGTCTTCTCGTCTCTCAATCTTGATCTTTGTAGGACTAATCACTTTCTTCTCCAGTGTTTCTCGTGCCTTCGCTGCCAAGCCACTCTGCAATCGTTTCAATGTATTCAATTCTATAATCCTTCTCTCTTCATCTTCCTCCTGCTGTTGTTGTTTACTGGGCTCGTCATCAGCCAAATCGGCTTCATCCTCGCTCGATGATCTTAAACTCACTCTGGGCGCAACCGCTATCTGCTGTGTTTTTCTATTTCTCGATGTCGAACGCGATTTTGTCTTGTCGCCCTTTGTTTTCTTCTTTTGATCCCGTCGAGATTTTCGATCCTCCAAGATGTCCTTGTATCGCTCTGGATTCTTCCTAACTGGCGAATAGCTCAAAGTGGAGCGTGACCGAGATCGCCGACGTTGCTGTCGTCTTACCGATCGCGATCTTCGGCGAGAATCTGTATCCCTGCGTCTCATCGGTGGAGAAGCCAGTCTTCTACGAGAAGATCCATAACGATCATACTTGGAGCGACTTCTGCTCCTGGATACAGAATGTCTGCTGTGTCTTCTGGGCGATCGAGAATATCCTCGTCTTCGTTTAGGAGACGGACTCGCACGCCGTGATCTTGAATACCTCCTGGGAGATCTTGCTCCTCTGTCTCTATCTCTGTCTCTGTCTCTATCTCTATCTCTATCTCTATCTCGATCTCGATCTCGATCATTTCTGTCACTTCTATCACCTCTGCTTCTAGAAGATGATTTGTGTCGTCTGTTTGATGGAGCAGGACTCCGGTTATGATTCAACGGCGATTTGTCTCGCTTCTCTGTCACACTTTTCTTTGGCGAATCTTTTTTCAATTTACTAACAGCCGGTGGAAGCGGCGGGGTTTCGTTTCGAGACATGGCTGTTCGTGATAATGTCTCTCGCTTCGGCGATCGAATTGATCGAGGAGGAAGAGGTTCTCGCGAGGACGCGGTATTCTCGGAAACTTCATTCCTCGATGCTTTGTCCACCGTGATGTTTTTTTCATATTTCACCGATTTTTTCGGTCTTTCCACAGAACTGTAAAATAAATTCATGTCAAGTTAAATAAAAGAATATAAACAATTAGTGTATTGTTATATAAAGAATATATTTAAATACAGATACGAAATATAGATGTTATTCATTTCAACGTAGAATTTCTGACATCTAATAATTTTTTTCTTTATTTTTAAATTTATATTAATTCAACAATTGTTTTTGTTAGCAATTACATCCCGTTATTTTTAATTTAAAATGTAATATTCCAATAACAGAACTATATCTTTTTTCTTAATAATCTCGATAATCAAATTAATAATACCAATTAATCTTCCTTTCATTTTTAAAGAATTCATATTGTGAAAAATATCATCTCGGCAAAAATTTAAATTTGAAGTTCTGAGAGATTCTTCGAAAATCTTATTTCATCAAGTAATATCTATATTCTATTTCTATATTTCAAATAAAAAGCTATTATTGAAAGTTTTCAGTTTTCAATCAAGTGTTCGTAAAGTAATAATCATGTATAAAATGTAATATATATAGAAATTAAAAAAAAAAAAAGAAAAAAAGAAGAATAATCTACATACCTGTCTGTAGAGCTTTCGGATGACTGGCGTTTCCGTTTAGTTGAAGTCTTCTTCTTCTAAAAGGAAATCCAATATGGATCAATATTGCTTATTCATTCTAATTAGTGAACATCAATCATGCATTCTTCAAAAGTACAATGAAAACAATATAACAAAAAAGGAACAATGTATTTATTTAAAAAATTTTTCCGGAGTCTGCTCTTTTTTTCTTCTACTCAGCGGTTTTACTCTTCTACTCTATTGTCAGTAACAATAAAAGATAAAAATACGAAATAATCTATTCAATATATATACTTTTGTATGCCTGGAAAAGATTACAACTTGAAAAGAAAAAATTCCAAAAAGACTTGCTTCTCCCTTCTTCTAATCAACAATTGTCAATAATGATAAAAAATAAAAGTACAAGACAGACCATTTATTGATACATACTTTTGTATGCATAAAAAAGATTACAATTCAAAGAGAAAAAAATCTGTTCTTTCCTTCTTCTAATCAGCAAATATTGTCAGTGATAAAAAATGAAAATACGAGGCAGTCCATTCATTATACATATACTTTTATACGCATGAAAAAAATTACAACTCAAAGAGAAAATTCCAAAAAAAGAAAAAAGATTTGCTCCTTTCTTCTTCTAATCAGTAGATATTGTTAGTAACGAGAAAAAATAAAAATATGAGATAGTCCATTCATTAATATATTATTTTTGTACGCATGGAAAAGATTATAACTCGAAAAAAAAAATTCTAAAAAAAAAAGACTTAAATATTTGAATACTGCAACAAATTGCAGTAAATATATTAATATTTAAAAATTATGAAACGGATATAATGTAATTTATATATTTTTTTTACAATTTATTACATTATTTTAGGAATTACAAATAAAAAAATTCCATTGTGATAGAAATTAGGTTCAACATATAAATCTAATTCCCAAATAATAATCACTACATCGTCTTTTTGAGAATAGAACAAATAAGAAATAAATTTAAAAAAAAGTCAAAATAAAAATTGAACAAAGTTTACATCTTTCATAAAAATAAGAATTGTAATAAAACTAATTTGAAAATTTTGAACTATCCAAGCCTCTAATACAATAAAATAAACATTCTGTAACTCTTACAAATTGAATCCATGCTAAAAGTGATGTAATTATTATGTTAAAATAACATTAATTAATGATAATAATTATAAATAAATATATAATTATTATGTCATATGATAATGTTATGCTATATAATATATGCTATATACTTACAAAATGTTATGCTATATATAATTACAAAAATGTATAATTTAAAAACAATAATAACTTCAAGCTGACTTTTCCAGGAAAATTAAATTAAATAATCCAGGAACATTAAATCGAAAGATTGTCATAGGTAAAAATGAATAATTATACTTATTTTATTTCTTTCATCTTTTCTTTTTTTAATTGTAACAATACCTTTTCAAAAATATATTTCAAACAGTCGTTCTAGAACAAGCAGTCTCCGTAATTGATCTCTATTAATCTATAATTAGTGTGTAATAGTGCTCGACATACAACGAGTGAGAAATAGAAAGGCTTTTACACGACAGTAAAATTCGTAAAATTCGAAAATACACGAGTATATATGAATCCACAAAATTAGAAATTACATTGAGTAGCGGCATATCTGGTACTCACTCAGGGAATGTCTCCTGTCAAATGGCGCTGAATAATTACAAACAATACTGAGATTTATACTTTGAAATAATGAACTGTCGAAAAACTGGAAATCAGATGAAAAATCGTATTTACGTAAAACAACAAGCGAACTGGAAGGGGTCAGCAAGGAGAAGGAGACGATCATGCTATCCTTTTCGAAACAGTGGCAAACTCAGAGATCGGATAACAATAGTAATCACCCAGCGTCGACCGATTAACAAATTTAGAAGAAATAAAAATTAAAGACGTTGTCATGCACCTACTTTCACGTGCCAAAGTATATATAAATATATATGTAGAGAGAAAGAGAGAGACAGAAAGAGACGGGAATTCATTAATTTTTTTCGAAGCATTGTGCGTACCTCATGCTTGTCCTTTCCCTCGACTTTCAGCTTTTTCTTTCTCTTCTTTTTCCTCTTCTTCGATTCAGCCTCAGACGAACTATGCAATATCCATTTATTATTTATCTATTATCATATATTATCATTAACTTTATAATCAATTTTGATTAAGCGATTATACTGTACTTTTTAAAATAAATTGTTCAACAGTTTTCTCTTCTTCTTTTTATATTAATATTCTTCTTTTTAGTATTAATATTACAAATATTAATATTAATTTTACAAATTACTAGTTGTTAATATTTCAATACATTATTTTACTTATATTACTTTAATACGTAAGATTGATATAATGTGCATTAGAGAATGTTTTAAATTTATTTAAAAAAAAGCTTTAATTAATAAAAGAATTGTTGTTATTACAATTTATAAGCTAGATTGATTGTCGTACTTGCTGTCATCGGAATCCTCGCTGGAATCGCTGTCAGATGATGTAGCCTCGGCTTTTTTGTGCTTCCTCTCCTTCTTCTTCTTTTTCGATTTTTCTTTCTTCTTGCCAGATTTGGGAGACTCGGATCTATGAAATCGGAGATTGAGGAATCGTTACAAGAATCTCGAAGCAACCGCTCTTTTTTTGTTTTGTCAAACAATATTTAGTCTTATATAACTCTTGCAGTGGGCGTCTTCCTGTCGACAAGTGCATACCTTTGTGCTGACAATATATAAAGAAAGCTGTAGTACACAACGTATTCGTATACGTGAAAAATAATTCTCCTATCGATATATCAACGTATACATACGTACAATATACACAAGCTATCCGCTTTAAAAATTATAACTTTCCGTAATATAAATTTGGAATGTATTCCGCTCCAATAATAACAATTTAATTTTAATTTTTCTTTTAACACATAACTTGTAATGAAATAACTTGATCGTAAATAAAATCTATTTTTATAATAGTACTTTCGAAATAGTTGGGCAAACTTTTGAATATTTTGCATTTAAAAAAAAAAAAACAAATTTACATCAATGCAGTTGATATGAATTTTCTTCTTTTCTTCTTGAAGTCTGTCCAAGTATCTCAAAAATAAAATTTTGCATCGCGATATACATTATAAAGTGTAATAAAGAAAAACAAAGTATAACGACGCAAGTGAGATTGTCCACAATATTGCGTAATATCATATAATATCGCGGCTATATAGCTAACAAACCGACTACATTAATAGCTCACTTTGAAAGATCTGGTTTTGCTCGTTTTCGGAGTTTCCGAGAGGTTCTCCGATTCCGGGGGTTGCAACTACAACACCACGAAAAACCACATCTTTCAACAAAGATTTACGGAAGACAAGTATACGAAATATATATATATATATAATACATAATATGAGGAGTATTGATATAAATATGGGATTAGCATTACCTTGATAACCATCGATAAGGACGGACTTGTCAGAAAAAAATAGAGAGATGACATTAACAACAAGCTTCATCGATAAACAACAACAGAGAGATAGAAATGTATGATTCTTGTTTTTTGTTTGTTTATTTTGTTGTGCAATTTTCTCTACTTTTTAATTTTCTGAACTATTCTTTATATTTATTGTGAAAAACGCGATTTTATTATTTTATCATCCCCGGCAAATATTTGCCCGTTATTTGTTAAATTTAAAAAATTATAATAGAATTTATTATAGAATTATCAATATTTCCAGCATCAATGGTTTTTTTTTTCTAAATTCAGTAATATTCCAATCTTTTAACATTCTACATGTTTTTCAAAAGAAATAAGATAAGATTGCATTAACAAACCATTAGAAAAACCAAAAATGATGCATACTTTAATTTAAAATGATGCATATTTTAAATACAGATATGATTCTTATGATTCTAGTTTATAAGAATAAGAGGTTGAAACGTAACAAACATTTACCTGCGGGGAGATATTTAATCGCGCGAGGGTCATAGAGAAAAATCCCATCGATATCGGTTCTACTCGCGCTCTTTGAATATACGACGCACGATGTTAAACTTTTTCGAAGAATGTGTTTCTTTCTTTTTTTGCAAATTAATTCGCGACGACCACACTTACCTACTGCGCCTACTGGGTAGGCACTCAGTCCTCCTCAGTTCTGTTTGAAACAGAGAAAGGTGTATGGGATATGAGACAGTAGGTGGTGAGTCATGAGTTTACAGTTCTGTAAATCCAGCTAACGCGTAAAAAAAGCAAAAAAGAGAGATAGAGAAAGAGATAGAACGAGTGTTTGCAAAACGAACAATTTCGATTAATCGATCGTAGGAAGAGAAAGAGAGGAGACTTTCTACTCGGATTTTGGTCACTTTCTTTTCTCTTTTCTAGGGTGTTCCGGAAGTGTGTGACGAGGCCGGATATGCGGTCTTGGAGCCTCGATTCGCATCTTAACTGATACTTAAAATGGAAGCGAGAGAAAGAGAAAAAGAGAGAGAGAGAAAGAGAGAAAGAGAGAGAAAGAAAAATCACGATGGGAATCGAATCCAGCCTCCATGGAGCCGTGCGCGCACCGTTTACGTTATGCTGTACCTTTCCCGCTTGTGCTTCTTGGCCTTCTTCTTCTTGCCCGCGCTCGCGCTGCCGGAACGCTTCCGCTTCTTCTTTTCGTTGCCCGTTGTGACGATCGCTTCCGGTGCCGGCGTTGGCGGCGCTGGGCTCGGTGTGCGCACCAGCTCGTAAACCTTGCTCGCGGCGGCGGCGGCTCGCGCCTCTGCCTCGCGCGCGTGCCGCTCCGGGTCTAGGCTACTGCCCTCCACGAAGAACTCGGAGATTCCGAACGCCTCGCGCAATTTCGCATTCTTCTCCTGCTGCGCCTCGGCGATCTGGTGTGTCTCCCGTACGCTAAAAATACAAATATCACATTAATTTTCGCATATAAAGTTTGCTAGTGTAATTACTGCAAATTAATAGTGAATTAAAAATCATATATACAGCCATCAATATAATTTTAACGAATGGGAATTACGAGTCTTTGGAAGCAAATGCATCGTCGATTATAAATATTAATATGATTAAACATCAATAATAATAATCGATGATGATTAGTAGTAATAATTATAAATAAAATCTGTAAAGAATATAAATTTCTCCTTTATTTTTGCCTTATTTGCTATTATATTTAAAAATAATAATCAATGATTCAATACTAATTATTAAATCATGTATCAATCACGCACGAAAGTCGAGAAAATAAATCAGAATTTACGCGTGTAATTATTCATAATTTTTGAGATAGTAATGCTTATTTTTATAAATAATCATAAATGATTAATAAATACAAATCAACCTTGTTTTTTCAAAGCAATATAAAAAAGTTGAAGATCAGATAAGTATAGTTATAATTATTATAATTATCATTATTTTTATAATACTTTTTTTACAAGTTCAAATTATATTTTATTTAAATTATAAAATCAATAGTTTTATAAATTGGATAGTAAAAATATCTTATATATACTCTATATTTTATATATATATATATATATATATATATATATATATCTTGATCACTATTTGACAACTTCTTTTGACTATTTTTATTATTTCTGACTCAATATATTCTTACACCTTAATGAAAAATTAGTTTTGAACATCGATTTGTCAAGAATATCTCTATTACTTTTAAATAACTGTTTTTGTGAAAAGAATTAGAATAATCTAATCAAGCTAATTATTTATATAACTTATTTTTATTATTTTCGATTTTTATATTTTTTACTATGTTTTTGACTTTTGATATAGCCTCATGTCTTGTATTCTTTTTACTATATTCTGATTGTTTTACTATCTAATTATATTACATTTATTTTTCTAATTTTAATTTGTTATCTGATTAACATATCTGTTTCACGACTGATGAAAATAGATTAGTATAGTAACTGGTAACGTAAACCGGTACTATTTTATCTCTATAAGAAGGAATATATATATATATATATATATATATATATATATATATATTTTTTTTTTAAACTATTATACTCTTGTATGCTACTTAGCTTCTCCATATTATTAAGCGAGTACAGAATCAAACTCGCTGTTCTAATACGACAGAGTCACGAACCTAGACACCATATGTTCGAGAGAACAATTGCACACATACGAAACAAAATAAATGCAAACAAAAAAATCAAAAATCATATTTAATTGTTAATTTCCCATTTTTGAAATTTGACTGCATTTTATTCTTGCAAATGAACTATCGAGACGATCTACACGACATATTGATTCATGACACAACGAAGAAGGACTCGATGAAGAAGGAGTAATTGAGATTGCGTACCGTGTCGAAATCTTCACTGTCATCCCTCTAAAGACAACAATCGATCTTTTAGAACTGTGATAAGATGGAAACGTCTGGAATCGCGGGAACACTCTGAACAGAGTCGCGAAACAACGGTGTCGACGTCGTTTTTAACGGCGCGATGCTAATGACATAACACACTGTGGGACAACCAGAATGGCAAGCAGAGGCAGGAATCGCGCGAGTTCACACTCACTCACTCTTTCTCTCTCTTTTTCTCTCCCTCTCTCACTCTTTCTTTCTTTTTTCTCTCTCCCTCCCTCTCTCTACTTTTCCTGCGGCGGTGAAAAGCGGTGAACCGGGGTTGAACCGGGGGCGAGAACCACCCCTGCGCGCCTGCACGCACGGCGCCGGAACCCGGCGGATCAATACAATCCAGCTGTTCTCTTTTCTGGCATCCCCTTTGCACTGTAGAATTGCCATCGGCAACTTACACCGAGTCGATCCGCGAGTAAACCGGGCTCGAAGAGCGAAATGAACTAAGATATCATTTTCAGAAATGCTTCTCTCGGATCATTATCGAGAGAGACCTTATTCTCATAAAAGTAAACTTTAAATTACGTTTCTGTTAAAGTAGATTTCACATATTTCAGTTCAAAATTATTTTATATAATAATATAAAATTATTATTAAATTATCCTAATTGCGCAATCAATATTTTCATTAAGGAAAGGCCATACACATTTTCATTAAATAATTAAACCTAATGATAGAGTACTCTATATAGATCAAAGCTTCAGCTAACAAGATAAACTGTACACCGGGAAGACTAAAAATATAATTGATTTTATATCTACAATAGAGTTAAAAATAAATAAAAATCTTATTTATTTTCAACTATTCTAATAGATCACGATTATAAGACATGATAGCAAATTTAAATATCTTTTTCTATTTCTATGCATTAGTAATTGATGAGATAAAGAGGCCTGGACTTGAACAAAGATCACCCCAGCGTACATTTCTAGGTTTCAATTAAAAGCTGACGCTGACAAAGAGATTCACCTGACGACGGAGCGCATGTTGCTTCGCCGTTCGGCGAGCAGGTGCAGCTGAATGCGCTGGCAGCAACAACAATGTTGACGCTGCATCTGCAGCAGTTGCTGTTGCTTCCTCTTGCCACCGTTATTGGTCGGCGCGTGGTGCAATTTGCGTTTGCGCGAGCGCTTCAACACTTTTTGCCGGTCCAGCAGAAAATTGCCGCCTCGCCACAACGTCTCGAAGAAGGCCCGGCCATCGGCCGGACCACGTCCGCGCGCGGGTTTCGCCGGTGATACCGTCGCCGACATCGTCATTCCTCAAAATCCAGATCCAATGAGGAGAATTTCTCCGAGATTCTCTTTCTTTGAGAAATTTTTCTTGAAAAACAAGTCCGGTCGTAGCGAAAAACAATATGTTGTATATATTGATCTCTTGTGATAAATTAAGTTTCAAAAATTTCTAAAGATCCTTTCCAGAATTGTCATCTTTTATTTCTATCGCTATTTCTGATATCAGAGATTGAATCTCAAAAAATTGTGTGTCTAATTTTTAAAAATAAAATAAAATCGTGCATCTCCAAAATTTCTCCTATTATACCAGAAAATACCATAAAAAGTAAAATGTGGAATTATTAGTCTCTCTTGAGACTATTTCTGATTGTAGAGTAATCATTGATTGTGCTGCTGTAAGCTGCTTAGATCTGTCAAAAATTCTATTCGGTTTTTCTATCCTTTTTCGGACAAATCTTCAATAATTCCGTTCTTTTATCTAGTTTTTTCAAGGCAAATTTATTCTATCATCTAAAATAAAGAAAATGGTGAATAATATTGGCAAGATAATCAGGCTGCTAGTTGAACTCGAGAGACTCCGCCGGTTGGTCCACGTTGCGCAAGTAGTTTTGTGACGTTTAATCTCTTTGTGAAGGGAACAGAAGGGATGGGGCGGAGAGGGAATGATCGCAGGCGAGGGTAATAGCCCTCTCCTTTCCCAATTGCCGCGCCTTTTGTACCCGCTATCCCGGCTTTTCTAGCTAGAACAATTATCCGGCGATGATAATAATGATGATGATGATGATTACAGTAACAATAAGTTCCGTCTCTCCCTTTCTTTACGCGTCGTTACGTCCCACTATTCTTCAAGCGACTCTCATCATCTCATATCCGAGTGTTCCGGCTCGTTTCATTTCAACATTAACATCAATGTTTCCTTTATACTTCTTATTCCTTATATATCTATTACTTATTGTTACGTTTTATTATTAACCATTTATTATTATTATTATTATTATTATTATTATTATTATCATTTATTGTTATGTTCATAATTTCTTATCATTATCTTCAATAATAAATTATCGTTTATATAACTTACATGTTATTTCATAACGATTATTGTTAACTTTGAGCCATTAGAGGCTATTCTCTCTTATTCCATACAATTGTGGAAGAATATATAGCGATATGTATATCCTCGCATTGGCGAAGTTGCTGTATACGCATTCTAACGGAGCTCAGGAAGACTTCAGATCAGGCACACTATTATCGTCGTGCTTCTGTTTCAGATTGAAGCAGGACACTTCTCTTAGCGAAGTATCGCCGACAGTCGACGTTTTGGAGACACATGGATTTCGTAGAAAAAACTTTCCTCTTCTAAACAGAGACACGTGAATTAGAAGATATATTTCTATATGTACCTTTTTCAAAGTGATTGTTCAAAGAATTGTCTCATTTTTCTCTATTGCCTTTTCTTCTTTCCAATTAGGATAATCAAATTATTTTTACCTCGTGTATATCTTGAGAGACATTCGTGAAAAAAAATGAGATTTCAGAAATTGTATCTGCGCAAATGTTAATATTTTTCATTAATAATTTTCATCCGTTCCGTGTAATAAGTTTTGTTTCCAAGGATTATTTATCTGACAATAAGATTACCAATCTTTAACATTCAATATTTAATATATACGATATACAACATCTTCGTGTATATTTGTATTACAACTTAATCTAACAATCAATATAATTTCTTGAAGATTTTTTTCTCACTCAGAATCAGCCAATCGACATCAATATCCGATATTTTCCACATATATTCGCGTTATAATTTGTAGTAAAATGTGATTCTTCTATGGAAATATTGCAGATTTCCTCTTACTCGTTGATTATTGGGCTGATATATAATAGCTGATATTTTTCGCATTTATATGTATTACGGCACGAGCGAATATCGCGTGTGATCTTCACAGATCTTCTTATCACTTCAACTATTCGATATTTTCTATGATTGAACGACGCAAACCGCCGCTTGCTCCCGTGAGACTTTAACGCTACACTTAAACTCTATCTCGCGATATGTATTCTAATTCGAGACTTAGCACTTAAGGACGATCTAGAGGAGCGAAATAGTAACCGCGCTACCAGATTAAATTAAGCTAATGGAAGACTTTTGTGATTTGTCCATGGGTTCGTGCGTCGCGTCGCGTCACATGTTCCTTCCCCGACGGGGTCACCCGGATATCACCCTAGATTAATCCGATTCTCGGTGCACCATCCGTCGACAACGACACACGACGACGCGTCCGTTGGCTACGTCGTGACGCCGGTCCATTTTTGCACTGAGACGCCTAGAGCGAGATGCTGCGCTTCCCTCTTACTCCCATTTCCCATCCTCCTCCGCCCCGGATACATCCTCCGACATCTCTTACCCTCTTGGCGCCGGCGCTATGGGGTACGTCGATATCGCGAATACAACACCCATCCTATCCTCCCATCCGATCCCTCCAGGGTTGATACGGAATGCCGACGTGTTCCCACCCTCTCGCGCAATCTCATATTGGTATAGTTAAATTCCAATATCTTTCTCAATCTCGATAATTTGACTTGTGAAAATAAATATAATTAAAACAATCTAAAGTAACGATTGTCAGTCAATCAAATAGTAATTCGTGTTGTTGAAAACTATTAAATATCTTATTTTTCCGTAAAGTTTCCTTTTCAAGTATTATATATAAACTCAATGAATTTGTGAATTCATCTCTTGTAAAAAAAATATCATCTTAATTTAATAATATTTAATAACATTAATAACAATTTAACAATTAAACAATTAAAAATTAGCTTCTTTCTTCTTGTATCACTTTCTTTGATTACTTTCTTCTTTTTTTTTCTTATATTTCGACTTGAGATGACAAGCTACAAGATGTATATTACAATATTGTGATAAAATAATATAAAATAAAATTAGTTTTTTCATGCCATTACGTTTTTTGCAATTCTCTTTTCTGTTTTTGCAAACTTTAGTTCTTCTCTAAATATTAAAAATGTTCTATATGCGAGTATAAGAATAAAAAATGATTTTTTAAATTGTGTATCTTTCTCAGTCTCTATATACAAATTTCTATAATCTTAAGTTTTTTATATTACATTAATCATTATAGTATATATGTTTAATTTGTATTGAAAATCGTATTGAAAAATAATTAATCAAATTCAGGTTATAGTTACAAAAATAACCAGAATGTTTAAAAAGTATAAATCGTCTGAATGTCTATCGAGGAAGAATTTTCAATGTAGATCTGTAAATATATTCTTGTGATATAACGTTGTATTTGCGAAAGCTTTCCTTTAGCGCAGGATCGAATAAAGCCGTGGCAGAGAGATCTCAAGCTCAGACACCCTTAACATCGTATACATCATTTCACGACATAGTGTCTGTGCATCGTCAGGATTATCCTGGACTTAACTGGACAGAAATCAATAACAGGGAAGCCCTTTCCTTATAATTTTATTCTCACTCTTTCAAAAATAAAATATCGTCATGTTTTTGAATCAATTAATAAAGTCATATTATTAAATTTATATTATTAAATTTAAAATTCATAATTCAATTTAATCTCAATTATGTAATTAAGATATTAGTATCTATTCATATATATATATATATATATATATATACCTCTGAATGTTGAATATATATATATATATATATATATATACCTCTTAATGTTGAACATTACATTGTCCATATTTTATTTATACAAAATAAGAATATTATATAGTATATATATTTAATTTATATTATATTTACATAATATATTTAATGTATTTTAAATATACTTTAACTTCTTAATTCAGTGTAAAATATTTTTGTTTATATATTATTTTAATTAATTTGATTAAGCTGTATATATGATTTTTGCCCCAATTTTTTAATTTATGCCAATTAATATATCAGATTAGTAATCTAATCTAATTTCTCTGATATATATTAATATATATCAGAGAAATTACTTCTATTTGTCATACAGCTTTGTTATCAATTCTTAAATTTAAATGAAAGTTAAGAAATATTTAAAATGTACTTACTTAATACGGCCAAATTCATCTTGCGGCGTGGATGACTTAATATCACTACCCATTAACAACGATCTGTAAGATTCCACCTTGTTTTGTATCTCCTCGTTTGTAAATCTGTAATTTACATTAAAAGAAATACAAGATTATATTGACTGCTAGTTAAATTTGTTTTGAATTAATCGTATTAGCTGTTTCAACTACAAATGTGTTATTAATATTATGATAACAAACTGTTTATTCTTCGTAAGAATTATTCCATGTATCTATTGTATGTTTTCCATCATTTTCAAAATTATATTTTGTATTTATGTTTTATTTCTGCTGTATTATTTATGATATAATGCTTTATAATTTAGATTAAATAGTATGTTACTACTATCATTCTAATTCTCAAGCAGCTTTCTTACTTTCAAATTGGATTGTAATAATAAGATTTACGTATAATAAGATTTACATTGCTTGCCTTTGGCTTCAACACATAGTTTAAATCATTCATTTATCTATAACTTTGTTAAAAACAAAGACATTTTCAAAGGGCATTAATGATCGTTATGAGAATTTGAAATTATAATAATCAGAATAATTATATTACTGTTATATACAATTATATTACTTATTATCATTATAAATTACGATGTAATCAATCTGAGTTTCCATATTGTTTTAAAAAGCTATTAAATGACAAATTATTTAATAACAATACAATGTTTTTAATTTATTATAAAAAAACTGATACATGTTATAGATTCAACATTGTTTTAAAATTCAAAATATTGAAGATACAAAGAGTTATAATTTATGAATAATTACCCTTGATTCTCTAGAATGTCAGCTAACTCTGCACACTTGACTTCAACTTTTCTTTTCCTGACATGATCTAAGATTTCCTTATTTGGCTGCTTATTCAATTGATCAATCTTGGTTTCTTCCGACTTGTAAGTGACTTTGTCCTTGTTTTTACGCACGATTGCCCAATTCCGTTGAACATGTCCATTGGTGCCAGAACCTCGTGGAGTTTGAAGTCCAATACCATTGTACATCTTGCCTCACTTCTGCAAATCAAAGATAAAAAAACACATCCTAGTTAGAAAATTAACAACTCAAATATCTAAGAGTGAAATAGTATTAAATAAATTAAATAGAATACTCGATACTGTTTCGAAAAGAAAAATTTTATTTTTCAAACATTTTATATAGTGAAAATTGTTTTCTTTTGTTTATTTATATATTTTATGTTACATTAATTAATTTTAATCTCAATTTACTTTTTATTTTCTAATTTCTAGAATTAAAAAAAATGAAAATTAAATTAAAATCAAAGTTAATCTACATCGATAGAAATGGACATTAGAATTAATACCTTGCTTAGACAAATCGTGATCATTTTTTATTAGATTAGACAATATACGTTACTATAAAATTTCAGACGTAACAAAACTCGAATAAAAAAAAATTTCACTCTAAAATCATTATACAAATTATACATTCGTGAACCACTAAATTGCATGGTCGTTTATCGTACAAATACTATTCATAATCGCCTTGAATGTCTCGAGGTATTCAAAATCGGATTGTTCGCCAAATAGGTAAATCGCCAAAAAACGCATCACTAAACTCCGACTGCGGATAAAAAGACAGACACGTCCGACGGATTATGTCACGTCGACAGAGTTCTGACCGTTTTCGCATCCGAATGACGACGACGATGACGACGACGACGACGACGACGATGATGATGACGATAGCGTTATCGCGGTCATATCGGGTCACCCGTTGACACATATACGTGCATACGACATATATATATGCGCACAGGTATTTAATAATCCAACGGATTCATGGGCACGTAGGTAGGTTAGAATAATGCACAGTAATCAATTATCGATCCGGTTGCGCGGTGCTGCGCAAATACTCGCTCATTCGAACGGAGCGTACGTCGTCATCTCTATTCACAAGATCGGTTTTTTATATGTTTCTTACCAAGGAGGCTGATCACGTTCCCTCGACGACCTATCCGCCGCACAATGACGAGAAAACAGATCCTACCGAAGAAAATTGACGTAAAAATTTTCGCGCAAGAGCAAGCGCTGTTCTTGGACCGTTGCAACTTTCGGCCGTCTTCGACAATCCTCGTCATTCCTCGGCATTCACCATGGACGAAGTACTCGTACAGATAGCCAAATTTGAATAAATTTTCATCATTATCAATTACAGAGAAAAGCCTGAAGCCTTTGGTCTGAATCTTTTGTAGCTGAACTAATATATATTCGTTATTGTACATACATACTGAAAATGAAATAAGTATGAATGAAGTAATAACATATATGAAATTTGATAAAAGTCCATTATCCTAGGTGTTCATAAAGCTTTCATGATGCTAAAAATCGATTCGAAATCTCGGATGGAAGAAAAAATTAACAAATCGCAATAACTATTTCGACCAATTGATCAATATGATTCAAACGCAGCCTAATGCTTTCCGAGAAAAGCTATACGCTCATTGGATATCGCTCATCACTCGTCGCGTTTAATATGAGAAAGCCCTAAGATTTCAGATCAATTTCTTATATTGTGAATACCAGGCTTAAAACGCTTAACGTATCGGCATAGTGGCTAGCGAGCATGCGTCGTCTTTCGCAATTCGCAGTTCTGTGTTTCTCATACATATGTGCTCCCGTCTACCCCGCCGCCCACTGTACATCCCAACACGTCCCACTGTGTTCCGTTGTTTCTATAGTCGCGGGCGGTAATTCGACGCCACGATCTGAAACGATCTCCCGAATAATGACGGATGGGATGTAGATCCCCCTCGGGATTGCGTCGTCACATCGTGTCATTTCATAGCAGACGACGAGGACGACATATCGAGTCCCAATCGCGACGGGCAATGCATCCTCGTATAGGTGAATCGCGGACTTCATCACGTCGGTAGAGATCGCCCGTCGAAACGAGAGAAATGGAGATCCTCGGTGACTACGAGTATAATCCGAAGGACCTAATCGGTACGGGCGCCTTCGCCGTGGTCTTCAGGGGCAGACATCGCAAAGTGAGTATTTTCTAATTCCTGTCTTCTGCCTTTCTGCCTCTGGTTTCTCCTGGACGGGGGAATTGATTGGACAAAACTAAAAATTATCTGAAATTTATATATATATATATATATATATATATATATACACAAATTATACATATATATATATATAATGTATATTGTGTGTGGGTGTGTATATATATATATATGATATGTACCATATACACATTGTGTCTCTTGATATATATTAGATATATATTTTCTTTTGTGAAGAAAAATCCATTGTTCTAGGAAGATCTTATAAATCTATAAAATCTATAAAACTTTATCAAGATAAACAGCATAATATAATACTCTAAAATCAAAGAACTTTTTTTAATAAAATTTTTATTTTGAACTAACAGGATGACACTATCTTTTATAATTTTCTGAGATTTTTGTATGAATTTTTGGTGTTTTAATGTATCAAAAATTATTGTGAAAATTATTGTGACTGTACTTGTTTGAGACTTCTTTGTGTAACATTGGTTTGTCTCTTGTAGAATGATACATTTATTAAATGAATGGATTTTTAACTTAAAATTATTTCAATATTTTTTTATTTGAATTTGCTTTTTAAATTATTTTATTTTATTTTAAGATATAATACTCTATATTAATATAATTGTATTAATAATAATAATAATAATAATAATAATAATAATAATAAACAATAATATACTTATTTGCTTTTTATCTTGCAGAAACCAAATTTGGTAGTAGCTATTAAGAGTATCACAAAGAAGACTTTGGCCAAGTCACAAGACTTGCTGAAGAAGGAGATCAAAATTTTAAAAGTACGTCTTTTGTATTTGTAACAAATATTAGAAATTTTATAAAGAAGAGAAAAAAAAGAAATATTAATAAATATATTAAGAAATTCTTCTTATATTTTTAGTAAATAATGCTTTATCTTGTAGGCATTAACTAAACTGCATCATGAGAATGTTGTCGCATTGTATGATTGTAAGGTGACTGCATATATCTACATTATAATAATAATAATAATAATAATATAATAATAATATTTATAATATTAATATAATAATAATATATTTATAATATTAAATTTTTAATATTATTAATATCTTTTTGATGCAGGAGTCTAATCATAATGTCTTCCTAGTTATGGAATATTGTAATGGTGGAGATTTGGGAGATTATTTAAACGGTGAATATACAAATAAAGAATTGCAATAATTTAATTAAAATAACTGTTACTGAAATTTTCATGTGTCATAAGATGAATAGCTTTAGTACATACATAATTTGTATTTTCTAATGTATTTTCTAATTTGTTTTTCTAATAGCAAAAGGTACTCTTTCCGAGGATACCATCAGACTATTTCTCAAACAGTTGGTCCGTGCAATGAAAGTATTGCATGCCAAAGGGATAGTTCATAGAGATCTTAAACCACAGAATATTCTATTGAATCACAATTGTGGTAAAGCCTGTCCACAACCACATGAAATAACATTGAAGATAGGTAAGAGTGTTAATGTTATTAAATTTTAATCTTTTTCAGAATTGATTTTTCTATTAACATTTAATATTAATGCATTTCTTTTTGTTTCAGCGGATTTTGGTTTTGCTAGGTTCTTACAAGAAGGCGTGATGGCTGCAACTTTGTGTGGATCGCCAATGTATATGGCGCCTGAAGTTATTATGTCTCTTCAGTATGATGCTAAGGCAGATCTATGGTCTATTGGAACTATATTATATCAATGTCTCACTGGAAAGGCACCACATCCTGCAAATAATCCTCACGCACTCAAGTCGATTTACGAGAACACTGTCAATCTTGTCCCTAGGTACATAAAAATCTTTAATAAGAATAATAAGAATTTATCTTACCCATTTTTGTACATAATTTATATTTCTCTTGAATGGAAGAGATCTGAATTATAAACTATTTCTTTATAAATCAGCTTTTTCATATTTTTACAGATTTTTATTGTATTATTATTTTTTTATAATTTTCCTTTCTTTAATTTTTTGATTTAGTTTTTTCCAAATACTTAACATTTTATTGTAAAAAGAAAAAAATTATAATAAAATAGTATACAAAAAAGATGTTCATTTTTTTTAGTATACCACCTGGAACATCGCCTGAGCTGACGAATCTTTTGATGGGTCTGTTGAGGCGCGAAGCAACCGATCGCATGGATTTTGATCAATTTTTCGGTCACCCATTCCTCACGGGTATCCGAGAGAGTCCAAGCCCAAGTCCTGTGCCCACCGAACTGCCGGCGTCGCCGGGAACAATGGTCATTCCGATCGAGGAGGGAACGCCAATTGTCAACAGATCAGAACCCGAGACAACGGAGACTCCTTGTTCTAGTCCTGAAGATGACTTCGTTCTTGTCCCAAGCGATATCAGCAGCGATACTGACAATAATCCACCGGTCAAGTAAGTGTATATTAAATTCGAAACAAAGTATAAAAAAAATATATAAAAAGAATTGAAAATAATAAACAAAAATTAATTGAAATGTGTTTTCAATTTTTAATATGTTTATAACTTTATATATTTTATTATTTAGATTTAAAATATTTTATTAATATAATTATAATCACTTCCTAGGTATACCAAGCAAGTGAGTAGGGAAGCTGTCAGTCCACCTCGACCCTGCTTATCGAAATTGGGCGAGTATGTGATATTTTATCAGATACTAATATAATTAAATTGCAAACTTTCTAATATTAAAGGAATTACAATTATTTTGGTATCATTATTATTTTTCTATAACTATTCACTAGATATACCAGGCAAACGAGCAGAGAAGCTATTAGTCCGCCTCGACCATGCTATTTGCCAATCTCCGAGCCGATTCCTGTCCCGTGTCAACGAAATACAACGGCTCAGCAACCACCGCAATCTCCTTTGACGAATGCCGCCCGTTCTGGTGGCAGCAGTGTTGTACCCCGCTCTCAACCGATTAGC
Organism: Pogonomyrmex barbatus; assembly: GCF_055798465.1. NCBI lineage: Eukaryota > Metazoa > Arthropoda > Insecta > Hymenoptera > Formicidae > Pogonomyrmex > Pogonomyrmex barbatus. Next base: position 5,441,792 of record NW_028297171.1, on the reverse strand, counting down.
ATGAAACGTAGTGTAGATTCCCATAGAAGTCATCCACCGGATATTGGTTCCCTCAGCCCGCCTAGTGTGCAATTTGTTATCGGCACTCCTCCTGGCAGAAGGTACGAGTGTGTTCTCAAATGAGCATGAATTGTCAAAGACAATTCCTTCTTTCACTCTTTTTGCGAGTTTTCAAATAATCTAATAATGACTTATTGCATATTGAACTTTTTCCAAATAAGAACAAATTTAAAAATATCGAGGCAGGAAAGAATTTCTATTAATCAAAATAATGTTATGATAGATTTGACTTAAAAGGTCTTTTTTCCTGATTAATTTTTTATTTAGTTATACTCTTAATATATTTTTAATAGAATCAGACATTGTAACAATCAATAATTTGCTAGGAACTGTACACTCAAATTTTTAGTTCGTTAAAAGTTAAAAATGAACGTTTCGGAACATTCTGTGCGAAAATAAAATTATAAAATTGAACAATGGCATAAAGTTAATTTGTTAACAATTAGGTTGAGCGAGACTCCGCCACCACCTAACACATGGCAGGTCAGTCCTGTAGCAAGACACTCGCATACACCGAGTGGAACTTCACCTTTGCGTCGTTCCACGGGAAATAATAGCGCTTCTTCGCCGCTGCTCACGGGTCCGCTGGCGGTACTCGGTTCACCTACTTCACGAGCTTTTCAGGACAACAACAACACTCTCAGGCATTCGCCCGTTATACCTTTCGGCACCAGAGCCGTCACTCTTCCCGAAATATCTGGTAATTTTTTGACTGTTTTTGCTAAATAGGTGGAGAGACGTATTCCGATTTATGGAATATAATATTTCAGCAATTAGCATTACAGTTTAATCTGATAATTTCAAAATTGTTTTAGTCAACATTTCGTTTTTCGCAAGAATGTCAAGTAAAACATGTTTATTTTCTCTACAAATTGTCTAATAAATAATCATTTCTGTTTTCTATCCTCTATCTCTTCTGTAGAAGCTGGTAGTTTCCAAAGTCTCTTTCCGGACATACCACCGACGACAATCGATGACCGTCCGTTAACATTTATTGCGCCAGAGTTACCAGAAGAAACGCTGATGGAACGGGAGCACAATGAAATTCTAGCCAAGTTGAACTTTGTTGTGGCATTGTGTGAATGTGTGTGCGAGGTTGCTAGATCTAGGGCTGGTCCGCTAGGCAATATCGAGCAACCGGCGCCTCTCGGCAGCATTGAACAGGCTGGCAACGCAGCTACCAGGAAACGTGCTGAACAAGTCATCCTTCTGGTCCGAGCCCTGCAGTGGCTCAGCTCTGGCCTGAATCTGGCCACTCAGGAACTCAAAGCTGGAAGGTTGCAACCAACAGCTACAGTGAAAGAAGGTAGATAATTCCTATTGTTGTAATATTGATATAAATTTGATAAATTTTTACTTTTTAAACGGATCTTTGCAGCTAAAATCTCGCCACTATTATGCCTTTATTTTTATATATTAGATATTGAACAATACGTCTACATTTACATATACAAATTTACAATTTTGAATTTTAAAAACAATTTTTGTTGAGACTAAATCTTTTAACATGATAAACAAATATACATTTATAAAATAGATATTATTTTATATATATATATATATATATCGTTTATTTAAATAAATTTGAAGCTAACATATAAATTATATTTAAATTAAATTGCTCTCTTTGTAATATTGTTGTACAGTTGTCAGTACCATGAACGAGAAATTCAAGTCGTGCTTAACGGAATGCAAGCAACTGAACAGCGTGGGACTTCTTCGTCAAACAGGGGCTACAGCGGACAAGATATTATATAATCATGCGATACACATGGTACTGAAATAAACTCATATCTTTTTACTTATATTTATCATCTCTAATTTCTTTATATTCTAAATAATGTTTGTTTTATTTCTGACAATTAAAAAACAAATATAATATTGAAATTCATAATATATGGAGCATTTAATATTTTACAGTGTCAATCAGCAGCATTGGACGAGCTATTCGGGAAAGGCGGTGAATGTTTCCAACGATATCATACAGCGCAAATATTATTGCACTCGTTAGCGCAGCATGTCAGTCATAGCCAGGATCGAGCTCTGCTTATTAAATGTACGTATTATTTTCTCGTTATCAAACCACGAATGATTCTTTTTCCTTTTTAAAATAAGAGAGATTCTGAGAAATTCTGAGAAATTCTGGAATATCTTTGATAATAATAAAAATATTATTTTGACTATATTTCTTATAATAACTTTCTCTTATGTAACTTCTCATTTAGTTTATTTTGATACAATTTTTTTGCATATTAGTTTTATATTCATTTGTCAGTTTTATTTATCACAATATTTATGCAATGTGTATCGAACAATAGATGTTGAATATTTTATTTTGTTTATTTATAATTAAAAGTAAAATAAAATAAAATATATATAATAAAATTTTATCAAAAATTTTTACCTTAGTCTGTCGTTCACGATGATACGTTTTGTTACTGATTTCAGATAAAGAGGCAGTAGAGAAGCGGTTGTACGTGTTACAACAACAAGGCTACATTTACGCCACCGAACCTACGTAGCGCTTGTGAAACATGGCAGCTGAATGCGGCGGCAACAGCCGTCTAGAAGAAGTCCCGCCTGAGCAGCCGCCCATATCATCGTACTCGATATCGCTCTTGTGTAATATATTCTGTCCTATTCTGTACAAAAGACGAGATTGATATCGAGATCGCTCTGAAGGCGGGAATTTTACAATTCATGGCTGACATTTTACCGAGGCTAATTAATTCAAAACAAGGCTCCATAGCTCCACGCGGAATAGGGTAGACTGAAGAAAATGAAAGTCTCCCAATGATTACCATCTGTCCCCATCCATTCTCTCTCAAATTACTTTATATGATTTTATTAAAGCTTAATAAAATTAAGATATTACACTGTATAATGTACGTACAAATGATCGATTAATTAATTTTTATTTCGTATATCGATCGATAAACATGTGTATACTATAACGGCGTTGTGCGTTCGATGCAAAGGCACATCTCGTCGGACTTGACGACACGGTAGTCAATAACAATAACGATGATTGTACAAAAAGTACAAAGTACAGTAGTGAATGATGGACACTTAATTATTTTCATCTCTTTTTAAGACTAAAAAAATAACAGCTAAGCTTATGCGTGTCAATGCAAGAATATCAAGTCTTTCACTGGCTTCGAATATTTACACAAATATTTATACACGTTACCTTTTTCAAATAACTTTATACATAAAAGACGAAAAAGATTTCATTACAAAAAATATTCCGTTTAATATACTATTATAATAAATCTCACAATTATTTCCTAAACTATTCGTTATTCAAAAAAATAGTTTAAATAAAACTTGTTTTGTTTCGAAGGAGACACTTCTTTTTTCTAGATGATAGTGTTTCATTTTAAGATCTCTTTTTTTAAACAGTATCAGATTTTTTTTGTTAAATATAATTCCTCTAATTATTCTATATAAAAATATCAAAGTATTCTATATAAAAATATCAAAGTACAATAATAATTAAAAAAAAATTAGTAATTTACGAAATGATTTATTCTTTATTTTGTTATATTTTAAATAATATAACAAAATATAAAATATAAACTATTTTTTTATAATATTTTTTATTTTATGCACAGAATAACGAGATAAACCGATATAGAAAAAACATGTAGCTGTTTAAAAAAAATATGTATTTGCGTATTGGTAATTGCATAATTTTTTTGAAAGCAGCTATATATCTTCAGAGTAAGCTTGATACATTTTTTCGAATAACGAATAATTTGAAAGATAATGGTGTAGATGAATTATAACGGATTTTTCTGTATAAGAAAACTAAATTCTGTGGTAGAAGTACTTTACAACGATTGTTTCCTCATTTATTACTTAAAATTTTTCTTTTAACAGAATCGTGCGTATAATACTCAATTTTTTATTATCCATCACATACTCAAATCATTGACTCAAAGTATTTATTAAGCCTATTAATAGTCTTGTGAAAAATCTTGACACCAAAAGCTGGCTTTCTAAACATATATCCACAGCATATTTCTGTATTTCCTATTTCTCTTTCTCTCTGTTTTGCTATGTAAATATCCTTATTTCTTTTTATTGTCAGCCTTCTCAACAGCAGGAAGCTGTTTGTTATCCCGATAAATGATGTAGTTAAATGCCGCGGCGAAAGAGTTCCACACGACGTAGGGAATGATGAGATAGCCAGCGGCGGGATTGACGTGGTAGAACACGACTCCAACTGCCGCCGTGCTGACCCACAACGCCGCAATTTCGTAGAGAGCCTGTGTACGAATGTAAAACAGTAGTTTTAATAATATTTTTAACCAAAGCGAAATTTGAAATGGGATCGTTTAAATTCTGTTTTTAATTAATGCAAGTGATATAAGAAGTTATGTATATAAAAAAATCTCTGAAACATATATATGCTTAATTTTTTTTTAGGATCGTGTCTTAGGAATTTGAAAATAATTATATAAAATTTATTTTTCATCATGTTTATTAATAAAGTTAAAATTTTCAATTTTCAGTCAAACATGAGTTTACTGAAAGTTGAGTTTAATCATGTTTAAAGCAATCCCTAAACTCGCTTTGGTTTCAAAATCATTGTAAGATACAACTATGGAATCGTTCGAGGGATCAACTTACATATTATAGAAACTTGTTTTTTTTAGATCATCTTAATTAAAAACAAAATAATTAAAACTTTGAAATTTAAATTAATAAAAATATAAGCCAATGAGAGCTAGTATTAATTTCCAGTGTACAAGAATATTTTTATTTTAAGCAATTACAATTAATAAACGCATAAACATTTTGGCTCAACAATTTAAATATAATGTTTGTGCATTTATTAATTATAATTACTTAAAATAAAAAATTTTCTGCAAATTTATGCATGAGAAAGTAATGTTGGCTCTTATCTTTAATTATTGATTAAAAAGATATTTAATTTTTTAAGTGGAGATATAAAAATGTATTATATAAAAATATATAAAACTCTGTTAATGTATGATATATAATGTTTACTTTTAGAAATATGATTTTAAGACAATTTGAAAGAATACAAATATTTTTTTATAATTATTTGAAAAAAAAGATTTTTGTTTTTTTTTTTTTTTTTTTTATTTTTTTTTTATTTTATTTTTACTTACATATTCGCGAACAATTAAGATTGTTCTTAATTATGTAAATATCGAAAATATCTACCGTGAATATAGATATCTTTTAATATAAGTAACGTAGCAATATCTATGATAATAACATTACATAACTTGAACGATTCCAGAGATTTAGCGTAGTATATGCGTGCGTGCGTCATATAATTAGATATAATACCCATTTTATGTTCTGAGCCCCGAAGAATAGCGGCGTCCACGACCAGTTGAGGGCGAGATTGAGACCATAGACGCTTAACGGTAGAGCCGCTCCCTCAAAGCCACCCCCGTCCCGCCATACGAGGTACGACGAGTAGCCCATTGTACAGTACAGAGTGGTCCATACGGGTGCAAATACCCAATTCGGCGGGATACATTTCGATTTTTTCAGTGACTAGAACGAGAATGTGACGGATTAAGCGCGACGGATACATCTATACGTACAAAAGCGATATATTACATGTTATATCATTAGCGATAAGGTGTAATTTATTGTAAACACTTGAGCATTTTCGCGATTGACATAGATATAGATAGTGCTGCTTCGCCGCTCTTTAATTAAGTCTACTCCCCTCTCACGAAAACAGATTTTGTGTAAACGAAATAAAATTATCCCGAGATAACGTATCAGTACTTACTTTGCGATATAAATATCCGAGAGAAACGGCAAAAGAGTTCGAAAGATCGCTGATTTTCTCTTGAATATTTGAAAACAACCTATCTTTTTCTTATGTATCCTCTAAAGCGATTACTCACGAACAAAAATAATCATATAGTTCTCAATCACCAGTTACATAAGCATAATTAATTACAGATATGTAATCATATATCATTATTAAGCTTTTTAATGATTCACGAATCTCTATTTGAATCGTTGTTTGGATATTCATCAACGATTAATGTTCATACTCGCTTGATCTTCACTTACATTCACATTAAGTAGTTATTAATCTGTTAAATAAACTTCAAATTGCAATTAAATTGCCAATAAGACGGATTGATATACGATTTGACTGAATTTCTATCATTCTTTTTATCTTCATAATAAATGTTAAATTTCAGTATAAATTGTAAAATACAGCTACATATTAAAATACATATTAAAATCTTTTTTCATTTATAAATGAACATAAATGAATAAATTTCAAAAGCTTGTAATCCTTTTTTTGAAATATTTTGTACATATAGATTTATATAAAAAATGTCGAAATAAAAAGATGTTATCCGCAAGAAAAAATAATATTAAATGTATTTTTTAATGAAAACTGTATGAAGACTATAAATTTTTAAAGAAAGTAAAGATTGATAGATAATTGGAGATTCGTGATTTATTGTGATTTATTTGCTATAAATGTGAATACAATCTTCAGATAAGTATTTTTTCTAGAATTTGTTCTCGTATCGCACACGTTATAAACAATTGTAATTATAAAAATAAATATACGCAATTCTAAGCTATTATGATAGATATACATTATAAAAAATTAGATAAATAATATGTGTAGTTAATGACCATTTATAAGTAATAATGGATTATATATATATATATATATATATAAAATTATTATATGCGATGACAAAGTTGTAATTGTAAATGACTATAATTATAAATACCAGATTATAAAGAAATATAATTGCAAATATAATTATAAATATTACAATAATAGTTCTATAAAAATATACAAGACAGCCCTGATTTTTCATACTGAAGTAAAATGGAGTAAATTACCTAACATATTATATCGCGAATTACTCACATATCGATTCGTACGATGTCAGATGACCTTCGCCTATAAACGTTTTTGCAAGTTTATATTTAGATTCTAAGGTTTAATGGAAAAAAGCGGCTTAATAACATTTTATTTTTCAAATAGCGTTTTCGTTATTGCGTATCAGCATGTATTGCGACAAATGAGATAGTGACTCGCTTGCATATAATTCTCACCTCATACCAACTCATATTCTTCTTGGTGATATAGCCGCCGATCCAGCCGCCAACATTGGGACAAACCGTCGCTGCGAGCATGGGCCAATTGATCCTTACCGGCATCTCAGTTTCTAAATGCGCACTTGTTCACCTGAATGTACAAAACAGTAAAAAAGTAATAGGATGTGCAAGGTTCACACGATGTACACGCTCATGGAGAACGTCGATGGACTGATTGAGCTTGCCTAGGCGTCATAGATTGTAAAGACTAAACTATTGCTTTTTCAGACAGTGACGTAGCTATCGTCGTCGACTCTTCTTCTAATTAGTTTGTGTTATTGCATGTGCATATGCTCAGTACATACACCAAGCATATAGATCAACAACTATCTGTACTTTCAACTCGGTGAATCTAACAATTAATCATTTATTGATTCACTGATCGAACATTTTCAATAAGTGATAGAAATGGCACTTTATATATATATATATATATTTTCTTTTTCACATAAAGTCGAAATCATACTTAAAATTATATTAAAGAAAAAGAAAGTAAAGAAAGAAAAGAAGAAAGAAGAAAGAAAAGAAAATGAAAAAACTTTTTAAATCAACTCTTATTGCTATGAACTACTCGATCTTTTTACTTAATTCGTCTAAAAATACATGTTATTAGCTGTAATAAAATATCAATAGACGATTGATCTAACAATGCGTACAGAAATTGTACTACATACAGATCATGATATATCATATGTCTTACACTGTTTTACGTTACAAATTGCGCATACAGTAAAATGTACATTTGCGGAGTTCGACGCGAGGCATCCATTTTCGCGCTTGCATGTGATATAGACAGAATGAAGTGTGAAAAGAAAGAGAAACTTCAAGTCAGTTAAAGAAAAGTCGAATTAACAGCTCGTTGCGTAAGCAATTTTCAACTATAAATTGTAGGATTAGGCGACTTGGTATGTTTTTATTTACACATGAGTAAATACATTTCAATAAATACATTTGGAGCAAAGTATATAATAATTCTACATATATTCGGTGCATCTTGCACAATACCTCATAAGAAATAAAGGCGATACTTCACATGTGTACTTGTATAACTAGAGATGTTGCATGTAGAATGCCTACGTAATTTACACATGTATGATGTGTGCACAGAGTATTTCGTAAAACATGAGCATAATTTTACTAATAATAAGTTTAAGAACCAGCCTGTACATACACATTATATGTATATGTCTACATATATAAATTTATATATGTATCACACACACACACACACACACACACACACACACACACACACACACACACACTACACACACACACACACACACACACACACACACACACACACACACACACACATGTACATACATACATACATACATATACATACATACATACATACATACATACATACATACATACATACATACATACATACATACATACATACATACATACATACATACATACATACATACATACATACATACATACATACATACATACATACATACATACATACATACATACATACATACATACATACATACATACATACATACATACTACATATATAAATTCTTCGTGAATAGATTAGCTGACCGTTTATCGAACGCAATTTGTTTGCGTCAATGTTTGCGCGTCATATTACGTCGTAATCAAACCATAATATCAAGTAGATGTTATTAATTCATTAAAGATATGCAAAATGCTTAAAAATGAAACAAAATAAATTCTGACGATTCGTTGATCACTTTAGTATCGATTTTTCTTTGCTTAAAATTATTGATACATTTAATAATTATCAAGTAATCAGGGACTTAAAATAACAAACATCTTTTTAAAAAAATAAAATACTAAAACATTATAATATATAATTAATTTCAAATAAACAAATTTATTTGAATCTATTTACATATAGCAAATTTATCTTTAAATTTTATAAAGAAAATAACATTTTATATTTTTTTCCTTAAAACAAGTAATTAGTCAAATTTGTCGCGTAATCTTGTCTGTTGAAATCAGACAAGTTCAGGCCAAAAATATTCTCGAAAACACTTGACATTGGACTTTATCCAAGAGTAAAGTAAATAAAAATACGCAGAAACTTCTTCACTTGTAGTCAGTCACTCGCGTCATGTGTTATGTGTATTATTAATTAATCTTTGCTCAATGTAACAAGCAAATTATTGTTTGTTATATTTTAGATCCAGCACCAATACCATTTTACAGTCATCTTGTCTTCTTTATGATTCTTCCCAATTTATATTAATTGAGTCGAATCTTTTATTAGACAGAAGTACTCGAGTTCTTCCTTCACTCACTCTTTTCATTTGTATTATCCTTATTGCATATGTTTCCCTCCTTTCTGCGATCGGGCTTAGATGCAAACAAATGATCCTTGACACGTTCCTTGACAAGTTTCTGTGGGATTACCATGATAGTGGTGGTGATATTACCCAGAAATAATACGAGAAACATGGCACTGAGTACTGACACATGCCATGTCGCTTCCGGATGATATGACAATTCGTATAGTGTATACGCATTATAAAGCTGAAATAAATAACCAGCGAAGAGGAATGGTAGTAAAAATGAAAGACCGCGCCACATCCACGAATGAAATCCCTCAATAGTGATGTCCATATTATCTCTCTCGCCCAATGCTTTTAATCGGTACAAAACTCCACGTTGATATCGAAATTGCAAATACTGGACTACACCTGAAAAAATGAAGGTATTATTTAGTCAAAGATATAATTGCTATGTGCAATTAAGAATGTTATGCTGAATGTTAAGTATTATAAATGATAAATTTTATATGTAGGTTTAAGAAATTTATCTATGAAATATTTAACATTTTATTACAAATTATGCAACACTTACTGATATACACGTTGAACCACATGAACTGGTTACGAAACTGATACCATGGTCCTGTGTTTGGCCAGACTAATAGTACAGCGGATACCACTGTTGAGAGGAAGTGATGAAATCTCCACCATCCTTTAATTCTTGAACCATTCACCTTGAGTATACTTTCTCTTATCGTTAACGTGCAGTAGTACCAAACAAGAAGAAACATAAAACTAAGTTCTAAAGTTCTGGAACATAAGTACAATAAAAATTATAATAAATATATATGTTTTACATAATAGTTGCTTTAAAATAATAAATGATCTTACCTTATATTGGTAAATAAATTTAATACGGACAGAACAAATCCGATTACTGACAGCACTAATTTGAATTTTTCATATTCATCTTTGTATTTGAATCTGGAAGCACACAATTGAAATAATCATGAAATCTCTCCAAGAAATCAGTTATCAGATTTTATTTCTATCAGAACGTACTTATCGCTTTTGTTTAATATGGAAACATTGACACTGCCTAGAATAATTTGTAAGTAAATGCCATTTGACTTAGGTAACGTTTGTTCAATCTCCCTAAGCTGCTGTTCTCTCCTTGTCATAGATTTTTCCAATTCTTCTCGGGCCTCTTTTGTGTTCAGTCTGGAAACAAAAATCATATAGATTATAACATATAATTTAAATAATTATAAATATTCCCAAATTATAGATTTCCCAATACTTTATTTTCCAATAAAAATATCAATTGATTTATTTTAAATAATATACTGAAACAACCTTTTTAAAAATTATCAATTATTCTAAAAGAAATGCAAACTGATATTATATGAACTTACTGTTTCAATGATGTGGATATTATACCCATCCGATATTTTTGATGAGAAATACCTTTGACACATTTTCCTTGAAGTTCACCAATCTCTTCTAATTTTATAAGATATTCTCTATTTAGTGCCTGTAAGCAAATAAAATATTTTTAGAACATAACCAGTATACTATCAAGCTCTTCATCAGTTAATGAATGATGACCTTTAATCATACAGGTAAGTGATTTGTGAGTCATAGCTAACAACAATCTTAACAACAATCAATAGTTTTTTATTATTCCTATTATATTACTTCTTTATATTGCTATATATTTATAAGATATATATTTATAAGATACTTAAGATTTATAAAATAACATGAATATCGATTTATCCTTACATTTCATGTAATTTACACACAAATATATTCTATTTTATACATTAACAGTTCTGTTGCTCTAATGTTTATTTTATTATTTCTGCTTATGTTGCATGAGTTACCGAAATAATCGTCACAATAATTGGCAAAATGCGCAGTCATGCATGTGTGAGCTGTATTTATCGCGGTTATTAAAATTCTGCAGCATGATTCGCTGTTATTAAAATGTAATTAAATGCGTCAATCAGAGCGGTAATTAATACTGAAAAAATATACGTCAGATTGCTCGCGCGTGATCGATTTATCGCCAAGGTCATGCGAGCGTCACGTGACGTTCGCGAAATCGCCGAAATGATGATTTCTTTTTTTTTTTTTTACACGCCGCTCCAAGTTCGAATCCGCTGATTACGGACGTGTAATGCGGGAAGATCTAACCTCCTCGCAGCGAGACGAAATCCGGCTCGCTCGTCGCCGCACATCCCGTGACGTATATATCTCACCTCGAGTTCCTTGTAATCCTGCGCTAGATCATTCCAATCCTTGAGACAGGTCTCGGCGTCGATGTCCATCGCGGAGGAAGAGAAATTCGGTCTCAGGAAGAGACGACTCAGTCAGGATCGCAGGACACAGGAATAATCGCAGGTGGGATCGTCCGATTTCTCTTTCTTTCTCTTTCTGTCTTTCTTTCTCGCGGCGGCACTTTACAATTCGCTCGCACACTTTCTGCACTCCAGGACACGCGGCGAACGTGCGTTGGAGAAAAAAAGAATGAAGAGGAGGAGGAGGAGGAGCAGAAGGATCGAAGGTAGTCGAAGGTAGTCGAAGGTGCAAATAGGATGGAAGTGCAGCACGGTGCAGCTCCGCCGCAGAGCAGACAAGAGCAGGTAGGCAGGCAGACACGTTGTTCCTCGGCCACCTCGGAACGGCGAAATGCCGAATATCTCGCGCGAGGAAGCGAGAGCCGAGGCCACAAGAACGACCAATGCGCCCGATGGATAGATTGATCGATAATCGACCGGCTGATAACGCCGATAACGTCAATGCGCGCGATGACGGGGATGCGCGACACGCCGCGCGCTGAATTGATCGACGCGCGCGTGGATTATTTTGGATTATTGAACCTTTGCCGAGGAAGAACAAGCGCCGCCTTGCGTTCACCAGAACGTTATCGATATTACCTCGAGCGAGATATCGATATGTCCGCGCCACTCGGCGCGCTTCCGATGGAGAACGGATTGGAGAACGACTGGAGAGAAAAGCCGTGATTTCGTTCTGCAAAATCCTGTAGAGGATTAGGGGAATGTTGAAGGACCAAGGGAAGTTCTGGATTTTTGGGATAAAAATTAAGAAGAAAATCTCTTTTTCCCCGAGAGAATTTTCCTCTTGCGATCTTATATTAAATGTGGAGGAATGAATGGATGCGCTGAGTTCGAGCCCGCATGAAATTGACGTTGAATCTTTTATTTTTATCATACGTAATATTGATAATATTAATTGTATTTAATAGTCGAAATAGCGATCGCAAGAGTAGTTATTTTCATACGAAAAAACAAATTTTGACACCGACCGCGCGTCCACTTTTTATTTCGTGATTTTCTCTTGCCATTATTTTGTCTTCTTTTCTATTTGCTATTTTGTTTTATGTTTACTAGACTTTACATTATTCGAGGAAGTAAAAATAAGAAAGAAAATGGAAAAAAAATGGCATTTAAACCAGTGCGACGCATCAAGACGACGCAAGGTAAAATTTTGAATTTGAATCTTCTGGCAAAAAGAATATTAGAGTCGCTCGAAACGAACAATTTGATGCTTATCGAACTAAAACGTGTCACAACTTTCATCTCTCATCGTTGTTTTTGTAGAGACAAAATGGAAGAAGAGGAAAGGAGAGAGCGTGTCTTGTTTACAGATATATATCAGACGTATCCGAAATCTCGGGAGATCTTTGGGACCAGGAACGCAGAAGAGACACAACATAAAATTTCAGCCGATTCACTTTGAATAAACTTAGCATATCTCGAGATGTAATCGACGTGTCTCCCTCTCTGCTCTCGACGAACCGTCTCAGCTATTTTGACATTCAGATGTCTGCGTTTTATTTATAGGCGCCTAGCTGAGCGATTTAAAATTTCTCAAAGAGAGAAGGACTTTTTTTATTTTTTTTTCCCTTGCGCATCGAAGATGAGACACCTTCGAGACATCGTCCGATTACTTTTAAGAGATGTAAGGAGACTTAAGCAGCTTGACAAGGAGTCTCCGTAAGAAAGTCACCTGATTGTAAATATTATCCGAAATTAATCCGAACGTGTCTAGCGTATTAACGATGATTATTTATCTTGATGTAGAAATCCTGAATGCAGATACGATTGCGCTTCTAATTTGAGGCGAAAGGGATAGAACGGCAGCGCAATTCCAGATAACGGTATCCGATCTCCTGTTGCAAACCCGTCGCGAATCCAATCGCATGGAAGGCAGAAGGTCATCGCGATCGGCTTGACTACGTTCCGCTCCGCTTCCGGTCGGCTTTGCTTCCGACTGATTCGTCGGTGACCGACAACCAGGAGGCCGCATGCGCGGCAGTGAGGATCGGGATGCTCGCCGGGTGGGTTCAACAATTTGACCCCGGAGAATCGAGCACAGTTTGCTAGACCGGCACGCACACGACCACGGAATTCAAGCCTCAGGACACTGAGTATAACAAAACAACCAGCCTGGAGAAGCCGCACGAGTCTCAGTTTTCAAATACAGTCTCCACGATGAAATGGCATTGCTGATCACCTGACAAAATATAACGATAAGAGGAAGATTTAATTAGAACCAGAAAACAAATGTTGGTGCGTAAACATTATTAAGTTACTAACGATTGTTTAGATCATGATCTTTTTGCAGTACTAACCGGTTCGAGCAGTTTTGTTTTTCCTTTTGTCATCGACGAAGTAAATTTAGCTTTGCCTATTTAATTAAATTTAATTGAATAAATCGATGTGTAAATCGAGTTGTGTGAATTATCGCAATAAAAGAGAGGTCGATTAAATCGGATGAATAACGATATATTGTATACAAAAATTAATTAAAAATTTAAAGTTAAAATCGCTAAATTAAAATCTTTCTCATATCATTAATCATGTACATTGCAAATATATTTGAGAAACACTGGACCAAAGGATAGTGCGTTATCGTTAATGGTATGCTTTCGAGATTTTGGTAGAATGGGACGCAATCACACAAGAAAGAGAGAGTACATTAACGTCTCTATCTGTTAAAAATTGTTTACATTTTATGTACTGTATGTAAAAAGTAGTACAGATTATATAGTTTCATACTCATACAATTTGTTACGATAGTAAAATTTAACAAAGATACTGTAATGTCCAAATTTAATTTTTGATATCATTATCATAACATATATTTTTATTTATTAAAAAAAAATAATATTAAAATGAAAATTATGACTCTTTCGCTTCTTATTTGTTTTTCTCGTGACAAATATCTTTTCTTTTTATAATCGAATTAAATAAAAAATATAAAATAAACTATGCCTCAACGAAATTAGATATTTCACGGTAAATTATTTATCAGATAAGAAAAATATTGAAATATTCCGTAAAACATTTCGAGAAATGATATGCTTTAATTAATCTCATCGAACACACGCAAACACGATACCATTTCTACCACTTCTACCATCCTGTTTTCTTAACTGCGTTTTTTATCTCCTGATGATGCCGCGCCTTCCAGTACGAGTTATGATAGGATAATGTAAAAGGGGAAGAAATATCGGCGCGATATCTGGATACTAAGATATACAGGATTTTGCTTAACAAAGAATTTCGAAACAAAGAATTCAATCGTTACATTATATTTTCGAACCGAAGAGTAATGTTATATATACATACATACATGCGCGCGCGCGCGCGCGCGCGCGCGTGTGTGTGTGTGTGTGTGTGTGTGTATTTATATATATATTTTTATGACATTACATTGAATACATGTCGCGGTATCATTAAACCAATGTTTTCTTTCCGTTTGCTTCTCTTTTATAAAATTTGCTTATTCTCGTTTGCATACATTACCTTCGTCCTGTAATGATTTCGTCGACTTGTAAAAAAAATTGCTGAATCGCAAAGCGCTGAATCGGTACGCGTATCAGATTCGATACGATCACGATCTGATTTCTCGTTGACAGCGAAGCTGCACACTCGTCTCTCAAGCTTATATACCCGGTGTCGCCGGAGAGACGCATACGATGAGAAGAGCGTTACGACGAATCGCGAGGTCGATGAACCTCCACGGCGACTTCAACATTTCGTTCACCAACTGTGAAGTACTAGGATGCGACCCGCGGCTTGTAATACCAAATGAAAATGGTGTTCTCCCTTCCTGGAGCTTCCCCGGCTATGACCTGGTAAGGAACTCTGCGTTGTCGCGAACATTCGTACGGAATTTCAGTACTTTGGCGACGAAGGAACCACCCGAACCGCAGGGAATTCCTTTCTTCGGCACGATGCTGTCCCTGATAATGGAAGGAGGCGCGCAGAAGTTGCACGAATACGTAGACAAGAGACACCGAGAACTTGGACCAGTCTTTAGGGACTATATCGGACCATTGCGAGCCGTCTTTGTTAATTCGCCCGATGAATACCGGAAAATATTCCTGCAACTTGAAGGTCCTATGCCGCAGCACTTCTTGCCAGAAGCTTGGAAGTTATACAACGAAATCCGGAAGCAGCATCGAGGATTGCTCTTTATGTACGTACAATGTTTCCTCAACAATATTTTAAACAACAATATTTTAATCCGTTAATAAAAATCAATATGGATATTAGCGATAAAATTATATTACAAAACAATATATTTAAAAAGTTAGCTTTATAAAATGCTCTTGTAGAATAAACGTCTTTAAATAATTAAACATTTTGCCTTAGTTCTCTTTTTCTGAGTATTTTGATGTAAAATAACTCGATAATGTTGCATTTTTCGGAGACAGGGACGGAGACGAATGGTTACATTTCCGAAAAATTCTCAATAAGGCAATGTTGGGATCTAACCCAGAGAAATATATGTGCGCACCTTGTCAGGAAGCTGCCGAAAATCTAGTAAAGAAGTGGAAAAATTATAGCCGAACCGGCTGTACAATACCAGAGTTGCAACATCAACTGTATCAATGGTCTATCGAAGGTAAATCTTGAAACTAATCACATAATATGACAATTTTTATAATTAATATTAAATCACCTTTTATTAATTTGTTAAATATATTGTTGCGTAAACAATAAACAATTTTTGATCGATCGTTATATTGATCGATGTATCTCTGTTGCAGTGATGCTAGCGACTCTAATGGGTTCGCGATGGCGCGATTGCGAGCAGCAAATGCGGTCCGACATAGAATCCGTAGCATTGATGCTACATCAGATTTTTATGTATTCTGCAACTCTTTCAATGATGCCAGCCAAGTTGGCGATGAGACTCAAATTGCCGGTATGGACCAAGTTCGTCAAGACTGTCGATGTAATTCTAGACAAGGTGCGCAATCTGGTGCCAGAAATGATTCAGATGAACAGTGATGGACTCTTGCAAATGCTTATGAATGATGGTATTTGCGACGAAAATATCATCAGAGTTGTCGCCGATTTCATCATAGCCGCCGGCGATACAGTACGTTAATTCATCAATATATATCAATATATATGTATATATATATATATATATATATATATATATATATAATTATATATAATTATATATATATAATATATATATATATATATAATTAAATTTAAATAAATTATATATATATATATAATTTATTTAAATTTAAGAGATATAAATGATACGCATTTCCCAATTTTAAAAGAAATTTTTTTATATATGATAAGATTTTCTATTAAGAAAAGGAATATTTCCTTCTGCCTATTCTTAATTTGAAATCGATGATTTGACATTTGCATACAACGTTAGACTTTAACAGTTGAATCATTTTAAATTTGTATTCATTGAAGTTAATATTTTAGATTCAATTGATAATTAAAATAATGAATATTTCATAAAATTTTGATTTTATGATTACTTGTTTAGACATCAGTTACCATGCAATGGGCATTGCTACTGCTTAGTAATTATCCCGAGCTACAGGACCAATTGTTCCACGATGTCAAAAATTTGTTACCGAAGGAAATTCTGCAACATCAGCTATTGAGGAATACGTGGAGAGAAACTCTACGGTTATACCCCATCGCACCATTTCTTACAAGATATTTGCCAATGGATGTCATAATTGGCGGTTACTTAGTGCCGAAAGGGGTAAAAAATCATCGCGTAAAATTAACAAAAACCTGCTTTGACAAGCAATTGGTTAGATAAGATAACTTAAAAAATAATTTAGAAAAGGTAATTTCTTTTTTTTTTATAGAATTTAATTCTTCTGTCACTTTATTCGAGCGGCCGGGACGAGAACAATTTTCCGAATCCAAACAAATTTTGGCCGGAAAGGTGGACCAGATTAAAGAAAGGTCAGTATCAAGGTGTGATAAATCCACATGCTAGTCTACCGTTCGCGATAGGCGTGAGGAGTTGCATTGGTCGTAGGCTTGCTGAAACGCAGATGTCTCTTGCGTTGGCAGAGGTGAGTCAGCAATCGTACAATTAATTCCAATTAGCATTTACAGCTATACTTCATTTCTTTGCAGCTCATTAAAAATTTCAAGATTAAATGTGAAAATCAGAATAACATAGAAATGATTTTACACTTAATCTCCATGCCATCACAACCTGTCAAGTTGAAGTTGATAGATAGAGGAACATGACCCACATGGTAAATGATGATTGACGACAGTTGATAATGATTTATAACGGATTTAATGGATTTTATTAATGACGCACAAAATTAAATTCAACATTATTGTTGAATATTTGTTGAATGCATGCATAAATTCAACATTATTGTTATATTTGTTGAATGTATTTATATAGGATGTTCCATATAAATACGGTATAAATCGATACTATAATATTTTTGTATAAATCGATACTATAATATTTTTCAAAAAACTTTTCCCTTTGGCGAAATTTCCGGAAATGTGTCGTTGTCGAGATATTTTATTTTTTGCTGCATTTACCGTTTCTTAATTCTTCATATAAAAGTTTTGGTGATCTGTTATAATTAAGTCTAATATTTTCATATATTTATAATGAAATAATTGGCTTTAATTCATTAGAATCAAAGAGCACATATCTTACTATTTAAAAAACGAGAAATTTCTGGAAATTTTATTAAAAGAAAGTATATACTTTTTTATAGAGACAACATAATAATATCGATCTATACTATTATTTATATGAAAAATCTTATATATGCAACGCATCTAGAATGCACAGAGAATATTTTTACGACTTTTTTTACAACATACAAATGTATGATTTTCGAAATATTTCATAAACAGAATTTTTTATATTTTTAAATAAGAGAAACGTTACATGGAAGATAATTTTATAAGTATTTTTATATTATGTACAAATGCAAGATATGCTTGAAACATTTTTAAATATGTACAGAATTAATATATTATATATAACGATATATATATATATATAATAATAATTATAAATATATGCATATATACATGATTTTTCTGAAAAAGATAACCATCTTCATTAAAAAGATTATCTTTTTTTACCACAATTAAAAATGCACCAAACTTATACAAAGAATCTGCCCATGTCTCTGCAGAATAAATACATATTAATAATAAAAAAAAATCAAGTTACTTCATTCTTATTTTAGAGCTCATTATTCGAAGATGTAAATCTTCTAGATATAAATATTCTAAATTAAAAAATCATCTTGTTATAATTGCACATTGATATGAATTTAAAAACTGTCTAATATCTCTAACATTGGCACAGCACGCCCGTGATTATGTCCCTAATCTCGTGTAGGAACTCGTCGAAAACATTAGTATTATAGAAATCGCGAAACGTCCTTATCGTTTCATTCCACGACATCTTTGCAGTCAAGAAGCTTTTAACACAATAAGATTTCAATTCGTGACAAGAATGATTCCTGGCCCAGCGCCAGGCTCGATAGAAATTCTCGTAATTGAGCTTGAGTAAAGAATTCTCGGTCAATGTCTTCGTTAGAGTATCCGGCATGAGGAATTTATCAGCCAGTAGTACAGCATCCAATAACGATTCGATGCTTCGATTTTCGAACGCGGCGCCGGTTGTCGCCAGTATCAATGTCTTCAGGCCATTACGCGATGTATCTCTCAATCGTATTTGTTTCTTGCTCGATTCACTGAAGTTACCTTCCAGCATAGCAGAAAAGACCGGCGAGTATTGACATAACATTCGTCTGCAAGTCTTAACAGTTGTGCCGTCATCCAACTCAAATGTCACCATTGATGACACAAATGGCTCCATATGATTTGTCTCATCGAAAGGTAATCTCGAATAATCGCACAACTCACTACTGTTTATGGCCGTTTCAGTGATCGAGCAATCGTCCGGATTAATTTCTAAAGTCTTCGCCAACTGACAGATCGACCAGATAGCCCGCTCGTGTAATTTGTGCGACGAATCTGTTAGAAGATCAAATATCAATTGTAACCCACCGTTCTTCTTCAGCAAACATTTGAGAGTATGTTGCGTTTTAATGAGAAGCGGTATCGATACCGCAGTCAGCAATTTGTGCTCTTCCTCGCCGCGTAGCAATATAAACGATAATTGTCCTGTGGCACCGCCAGTTTCTGCCACCGTGCGTAAATGATGTGTATAGTCTTCCACTTCCGGCAAAGTTTGCACTTCAAACACTAATCCTTGTTTTAGTAGTAGCATGAAATACGCCGCGTTCCTATAAATTGGAAGAGAAACATAAACGTGGTAAAGTGGTAAAGTAAAAGATATCTGTAAAATAACCAATGAACAATCGTGCAAACAAGTTCATAATTTAAGATGTTAATTAAAGTTCATAATTTAAGAAATCTTACCCCATGATTCTCTTTAATATTTTAACTGCAATGTCCCTATATTTTAGGACGTTTTGCTTCTCCGCATATTTTATGTAATCCGTTAAAGATTTGATGGTTGTTGGTTCAGCTAGTTTGTCGATGGGTTTAGGGCAAAGACTCAATCTATTCAGCAATAATAATGTATAATATTCATAACTATTCATTCCTGAAGAAATTTCAGAGTTTGAAGAAGAAGAATCGGAATCAGCTTCGATAGTTGTTAATGATTTGTAGCTCTTCAGAGAAATGTTTTCTTCATCTACACACAGCAACAGAATAGAAGAGTTAATTTATATTTAAATCTTGATATATTGATCTTACAATCATCTTAAGATCATATATTACAAAATAAAAAAATTATTTCAATATTAATAAAAAAGATGATATACCTTCGTCATTATCGCATTCCGTATCATTGTAAACCGGACTGTAGTCATCTTCGAGATCATCCGTTTCTGCATTGGAATCGGAGTAAGGTGGCAAAGGCGGTGTGCTAGGTGGTGACGAGGAGGCACTTGTAGCGCTCTTTGGACTCCAATCATCGCGATAATAATCCATACTATATCTGCAAGTTTCAAAGTAAATAAATGGAGTTAATCTCGACAGAAAATAATAAATGAAAATTAATAAATATATCATCAAATCAACATCAAATTCTGTTACATATTCTGTCACATATTCTGAATATTCTATATATATTATGTGTTATATATCTGTTTTACCTTCTCAAACAAAGGTATTTGAAAGGTTTGTTATAATTCTCGGCCGGAGAATTGCTAGAACGTTTTCTTGACATGCTACTCCTCTCATTGCTTTTAGCTACAGCAACCACATATGCCAATTTTGCTACTAAAATCTCTAATATGCCATGTCTCGATAAAATATCAAGACCGATTTCATCGTGGATAAATTGTGAAAGCGCTTCCAGCAATGCAGGATGATGGCATTCGTACTCAGGCTTATTTAGTAATGCCACAATTACTTGTAATCCAGCGTTCTGCCTGATTCTATCCCGATTTACTGATTCTTGACAAAACAAACACAAACAAATCAATATCTCCTTGCATAGAAGATTAGAGCTATTGTCCGCCGTGTTTATCAGCTCAATAAGTTGCTCGACCGTGCCGGAAATGCCCAGACTCAATCGACACTCTGCTATGTGACAGAGAGTATAAAGACATTTGACGGCTATCTTATTGTTGCCTGCGCTGCAGCAACGCATAAGACATTTATAACCCCACATATTCTTATTAACATGCATCTGCTTGCCGCATCGCGGATCTAGAGTGACAAGAAATGCACACATGGCTTTCAAGCATGCATCCACAAGCTCAGCATATTTGATGTCTACGATGGATTTCTTTTCAGCCATGACAAATAATTGAGTAACTAGCTCAATAATTTTCAATTCCACCATTGTCTCTCGAATTTTTTCGTAAACAGTCCAGATATTCCTGCAATTAGAATATAATCAGAATAAATATACATAATTGTGACAAAATATATGTGTACGAAAATATGCAGAAATTATTGTCATAGAATAAATACAGTTGAACAAAAAAACATTACACTCATTTATCAGAAAGAATATCATACCTTATAGCTCTGATAGCCATGCAATAAGTTTGTCTATCAATTTTTGACATTAGGAGTACCGTAAGTGCTTCCAATACTCCAGCATTGCACAATTCTTTGGCATGCCAGCTACATTTGCACAAGTTACTAATGAGTCTGCAAGCGCGACAGTGCAACTTCTCATCCAAATCAAGGTTTTTTATTATAAGAACTACATTGAATCCTATCTTGCTTCTTTTTACCTGAAATGTTCCATTTTATTTATTTATATTGAAAAGAAAGAATAAAATAGATGTTTATTTTGATATAATGATATACAGATTGTCATTATAGGATATAATGATGTATAGATTGTTCTGAAATCAGGACATTCTTTTTTGATCAATGATCAATTTATTGGTGATTCTTGATGAAATATTGTTAAAGAATAATCAATGCTTTTAAGATATTTTACCTAATATATAAAAATGGAAGCAAAAATATGTGTATAAATTTTATTTAATTTTAAAATTCAAACATTGATATATTATAATCAATAAAAAACATGTGGTGATGATAACAAATATTTATGTTACTATTAATTAAAATAGCATTGTTTCTCATTATCATTCTATTAATTTTATCTTAATTTTATTTCTCAAAATTAGAAAAAAATAAAAAATAAATTAAATCGAGATTAAAATTAATTTATATTAGAAGTGAATACACATAGCTTCATAGATGTGTATTTTTTGTTTATTTTTTTTTATAACTAACTTTTTTTATAATTCAAAACTATATTAATTATATCAATTATGTGACATTCGTTTCTATCAATTTTCAGAAATTTTTTTTATTACCAAAATGTCATCAAAGTCACAAAATTCACAATATTTCTGCGCCTCAGAAACATAGTCTAATTACGTTCCTGACACACACAGCGTCAGCTCTGTGAATAGATTATAAGTGCGTAGGTCTCCCCAGCCAAAAATTTCTCGAACTTTTCGTCTCCGATACTCAAGTCATATACTTACTTCATTTCAATTGCAAAAGTGTATAACGCTGTATAAATGTAAAGAACAAAGGTTGATGTATAAATCTGAAAGAGTGAAAGAAGAACGTACCTTCTCCCTGGCGTCGACGGCCATGCAAACGTCCGCGAGTATGCTCAGGCTCATGTTGATCACCGCATGGTTCTCATAGCGCAAAAGCTGGATGAGGATATCGAGACCACCGGGTCGTTTAACAAACTCCTTGCAGCGCTTCGAGTCGTTTTTGAGCTGGGCGAGGCAGGTAGCAATGCCGCGCTTGTTGTCCGTACGAAAATACCTCGCTAAAGTCGACATGACCGGACACTCGTCCGGCGAGTTCTCCTGCAGAATCTCCGGTAGGGACATCGTGAAGTTCTCTTGAGTCCCGGATGGCGAGATCGCCAACGGGAATTAGGCAGACGTACGCGTCAGCAGTCTCGCGACATGGTATCAAAATCGTATCGTCCTACGCGCGCGTGAGTGCGGGAGAGGAGAGCGGGGCGCGAGGGGATATGCGACATTCACAACACTGTTTAGTGTGTGCCGTGGGCACCGATCATGTAACCGATGTAACTTCGAGCAGAAATCACTCTTCACTCCCGTGCCGATTATGCGCGTGAACTCGTAAAAGCGATTATGTATCGATTAAAACACACGCGAAGCTTCTCGAGTTCACGTGAAACTTTTTTACTTGTCACGATTCCGCTCTCCTAGGGAAAAATTACATGATCGCTGCTCATGGCGGCACGTGGAGGGCGGAGGAAGGAAGAGTGCGATAAATCCTTGTAGGTCGCGTACGCTGGTGAGCATGCGTGAGACACGACCTCGACCACGTGATTCGACAGACGTTTCTCAATGCTGTCCAAAGAGTGCTCCTTGGGGCCCTTATAAATTATTTGTTTTTTTATTATTAGTTAATAATTAAAGCTGTGCTTAACATTTAATTATTAAATAATAAATTACTATATAATAATAAATTACGATTAAATATATATATATATACATAGTTTATTATATTATGTATAATAAAATGTGTATATATATATATATATAATATATATATATATATATACACACACACACACACACACACACACACACACATAGTTTTGAGATTTAAATAGCGTCTGCTAGCGTTTGTTTATTGCGCATGTGTCAACGAGTGTTCCAAAACTGAATGAAAAACAATATTTTAAAAGTTTTTAATATAATCATGGTCGAGGAGAAGAAACTTAAAATAGAAAGAAGAATCATCGTATATAAACAATGAAAGAAATAAAGAACGAAAAAAAACATCCTCACAAAAATATCCCTATGATATTAATAAATGTTAAATAATATTCCGCGAATTAAAATAATATAAGAATATTATGTGGAGTAGAGATATCATTAAAATATCTCCACGATATAAAATATCTCCACGATATAAAAAATATTAAATAAAATGTTAAATTAAATTCCGTGAATATAATAATAATTTATAATAACATTATAAATTAATATAATATTCCAAAGATATCATATGAACATCAATTTTTAATCGCATATTAGCACGGACACACACCAAAATGATATTTTATCGGCAGTGTCAGAAAATGGAAGTGACTACTTAATTCCTATACTACTTAATATGCTAAAATGGAATTGAGAGCGCTAGTGTACGAGGATTTTGACAATCCCACGAAAAAGGCCAAGATAATTGCTTTCAAGCTTTTTTCTGCTAAAACCCTCCATGATACTAGAAATCAATCCAAAATTTTGAATGAAGGAAAAATTGATCAATCGCAGTGTCCATTTCTGCCAATTAATCAATACGATTAATAAATTTTTTCTCCGTCTGAGATCGATTTTTTAGATTATGAACACAAAACTTTAGCTGTTACCTGTTTTTCAAAACTATCTGCATCATTCATCTTTCATCTTTCTTTCTCCTAGAGAAAAAAAAGAAAAAATAAATAATAAGAAGTTTAATTAAAAAGAACAGATCTTATGTTCGAATCCTTAGATTTATTGACTGTTTAGAAAAAAAAACAGCTTCGTAACTATTGTAAAATTCTTTAATATGATCAATTTATATCATTTTACAACAGTTGCAAATCTGCTTTTTCTGAACGCAATCATTTTTTTCGAGTCGCAGGATTGATCTGGCGGGAATACGTTTGCGAACACCGCGAGCGGCTGGATAGGCGTGGCCGGTAAACCACACCACCTCGCACGAACCAATCGCATGACGATACGTCATGCGATCATCCTCTACGTTATCACTCGGGATATTATCGCTGTAGTCGATGCTGTGGTGGTCCTGTAGTGCGTATATACGCTTTCCTTCTCCCTTCTCCGACCTTCTCCGTTTCTCCCACGACACGCTTGGGATTTAATCGGGCACTCGAACAGCTGTTGCTCACATGCTGACAGAATACGATCGACCGTTGTGGCACGTGTATCGTTCTGCGTCTCGCATCCGCGCCAAGCACGAACGTACGCACAATCTTGATTGACATATTGTCACACGTTGCGCAACGACGAAAATCGAGAGAAATCATTTCCGCGAAAGAAAGAAAACGCTTCGAGTGACGAATCTCGTGCGTGTCGATCGCGACTTTTCACGGCTAACTTCTTCCATCCGAGTGGATTTCTGATCCCCTTCGCGGTTAACTTCATTGTTTATACTACGCGGCGTGTCGTAACGGAACGTAAGGCTACGTAGCCATTCACCGTGAAGGACACGTGCGGTTTCGTAGAAGCAAAGAGGATCCGACAAAGAGAGAGAAAGGAAAGAGAGAAACGAGGAACGTGATAACGGAAAAAATCATTTGAAGGGTAACGTCGCATCATTAGGCCAGAACGATATCGCAGCAACATGAATCTGTCATTCGCCGGCTGCGGCTTCCTCGGCATCTACCACGTCGGCGTGGCGGTTTGCTTCAAAAAATACGCGCCACACTTGCTGCTGAATAAGATAAGCGGCGCGTCCGCGGGCGCTATCGCCGCATGCTGCTTGCTCTGCGATCTGCCCCTGGGTGAGTGAACTCATCTCTCTCTCTTACTGCTCTTAATTATGTAAATCTCAGTCCCCCTTCAGAGAAGTAGAACATACTGCGAAGAGATCACGCGTATTAACAACTCTGAAACATGATTTTTCAGTATCCTAAATTTAGCTGTAATGCTTAGTCTTCAACTCTTTCCTCTCCCCCGAAATTTAAAAAAAAAATTAGTTATATTTTACAAAACCTATTTTTCTCATTCAAAATCAGGAACGAAGAGATATTCTAAGTTTTGAAATAGCCAAAAAAATCAATTCATTAAGATAAAAAATTGCTACGTGTCAACAGAATTGATGAAAATTCCCTCCCGAAAAAATCTTGGATACGCCCGTGATAATCTTATAATGATAGGATCAAAAATTATGAAAAAATTTATATATATATTTTTTTGAAGTATTAATCAAATTATATTGAATAAGATCGAAATATTTGAAGAAAAGAAGGAGAACGCTTCTCTAATATTTATTTTTATCAATACAGGTTAATTTTAATCTAAGTGCGGTATTCAGTCAGTTCTTATATTTAAAATTGTTTTAAGTAAGCTTATATTATTGATTAAAATATGAACTTAAGATCTTAAATATAAAAACTGACTATGAATATTGTCCTAATAATTAGAAAAAGGAATAAATTAAATCGTTAAATCGTTAAATTCTTCTAGATTAGCTTTAATCTAGAAGAATTTAGAAGAATCTATTGGTAAAAATGTATATAAGAGTAACAGATTTTCTGGCAATCTAAAAATTTTAAATAATTTAGACTTGAAATATTGATAAGATGATACAATTTTGAATACTTGAAATATATTTTTATTTATTGAATGCAATCAAAAATCTAATATAATTAGGAAAATAAAATTAAATAAGATCGATTTTATTTCATTTAGAATCGTGTCATATTCGACGTTGTATCTTTTTATTCCAGTCCAGTTTAAGAGTTAATTAAATTGATCACGAAAATGTTCAATATATTCATGCAATATTTTTTCTTCTATTATAATTTTTTTTCTTATAAAATTGTCCTTTTGATTCTTAAAAGAAGTATTGTTAAATTGTTAAGATTACTATAATCTCCCATTATGGACAATCATTAATAAAAAATTAAAACTATTCTTTAATATTTAATTAATTTAAATCTCGAATAATTTTTATTAATAATCAAAAAATTGATCTTGTCTCACACAATTGTATGAGGTTATTCGATATATTAAATATGTATTTATATAAATACATACATAAATACATTTATATAAATACATAATTCATAAACTTGTAGTACATAATTTATATAAATTATCATAATTATTATACTTGAAGATTAATGCTGAATAACTTTGCAGTTATCTAAATAATGCGCCTATATGCATGGTGAAATTAATGAAATTACATGTTGCACAACGATAGGGTCGGCGAAACAGATAGATTTGTTATTACTCCGCCTATAATTCATTTGCGTCTCGTTACCGTGATAACGAGAACGACCGCGGACTAATTAGCGCGGTGAATTTGTAACCGCTGCCCTTTCCCATATCTGTCACTCGTCCCGATTGCATGCCGTATTACATGTTAATTTTTATTAAATACACGCGAGCGATATGTCGCGAAACGTTAACGGTCGTTAAGATTAGCCTGCCCGCACGTTTATCGCAGGTGCGATACACATATAATCTCGTTAAACTCGTTCGAAGAGAAAATCGATTACACATATAAAAAAAAAGGTAAATAAAATATGTAATCGAATAGATCAATCGATAAGGAAAATAAATATTCAAGATATATGCATATGCAGTTGAAGAATCATGTAAAAAAAGGACGGATGAATTATGTAATTCGAAAATTACTTGTATAGAGAAAATTCTGAATAAAATATGCATTTGATTTCCTTGGATCTGAACGCTTGTTGCAATAATACCTACTTGATAGCTATTAGGAGATGAAATTTTATCACTTATCTCGCAAGGCTTAATTCACAAAAGAGGTTTTTGATAAGAATTCAAAAATAAAATAAGCATAAAATATAAAAGAAATAGAAAAGATATTGCGATAATAATAGAAAGATAATAATAAGAATAAAACATTCAAAATAGGAAAGAAAGATAGGAAAGGAGGGAAGTTTTTTTTTTAATAAGAATCTTAGAGGCTTGAATAAAGAATTCGCTCGCATGATGCGAGATCTTATTTAATCTCGTAATAACAGTTACGTGATACTTTATACGTTTCGTTGTCGGTAAACATACGCCGGAGATAGAATGACAATACCGCGATAATTTTCGAGGCGCGAAACATCTTCGATAGCTTCAATTGGTGCGCGACTTATCTCTGACATGCTTTCACAAGTCCTGAAATAATTCGCAAAGTATTGCGTAAACGTCATCACCCTTACGCCTCGGTCTTGTAAATGGATCGCACGCCTAGCCGCATTGGAGGAGCGCGCGGGTGTTGTAACGCGAGGTTTATCGCACAAGTGTTTTGTTTCCCCGCGAAGCCAAACGTGTTGCCTTCATTATCACGAGAAGTGGAATAAACATAAACGCATGCCTTCGCTTTCTCTCTCTCTCGTATCACGCATATTTCTGCACGCGTAATAGTAGAATATGCAAAAATTCATAGATGGAACGTAGAAGCGAGCACGTTGATGTGCTCTAATTCTTTTATTCTGAATATTTTTTTTTTTTTTTAATTAAGATTTGAAAGAATTGCGAGATTAAAATTTACTTGTTGTTTCATCTATATGATAAAGGTACAAAAGAAAATTTAGTGTATTAAGTAGTATACACTGAGAGAAAACGAAAGTTTTGACATCTATAATTTTATATTTCTGAAATTAAAAATCTTGAAACTAATTTTATAAAGTAATAAAAACCAAAGTAGTATTGAATACTATAAAAGTATAGTAATATATAACAATATATGTGAACTATTAATTAATAGTGAAATAGCGATTGAATTATAGTTACATCGTTATATTACAGATTTCAAGAAATAAGATATAACAATTATATTTTTTAGACGAATATTTTTTTGAAATGCCATAATATTATTGGAATAATTTTAAAAAATTATTCTGACAATAACAATTATATAATACATTAATTTATCCTGATTTATTAGAAGTAAATATTTTTTAATTCATATTACTTATTGTTCTTATTATAACTTTATAATAGTTATGGTGTCATTTATGATATTTATTACTGGTATGATTTTTTTCTCTGAGTGTACAAATGTGTAAAATGTATAAAATGAAAGAAATTTTATATCTTCTTTATATATAATCAAATTATTATTTTTAAAATTATTCTTATTTACAGCTTACTTTCAATTGTTTTTCAATTTTTTTCTTTCATTTGCGTCATACAGATACATTATGAAAATATTATGAAAATTCTGTTAATACTTGAAGAGTAATATATACAAGAGTCGAACTCTTAAATAGTATTTTTGTGTAGTTACATCGAGGTATTACGACGTCTATACTTTTTATACGCACGCGTCACGTATAAAACAACACAGCGAATCACTTGTGAATCACTTTCGATCGCGATTGGATGCGATCATAATGGCCAAATGTGGCTGCACTTCGCCGTCTTACGTAAGTTCTAATTACGGAAACGAGACGACGTTACGTATAGAACAAACGTAGTCTGAATTGAATTAAACGATGCCATGCTGGCTGGATGATGCGTGATTCACTAACGAGATTAGAAACTCGACAGACTTTGGCATATACTTGAAAAAATACATATGCTTAATCGTTTCATCTTTTACATGATAACTGTGACTTAATGATCTGTAAATTACATCATTTCATAATATATGCAAGAGTGTCGCAAACTTTTTAAAACTTTTAAAAATTAATATTTATACGGATGTTAAGAAACATACGTGCAAATTAAATTCCTCATCGACTAAAATAAATCGACTAAAATAAAAAGCTCATATTTGGATATGTATTTTTTCAATATGAGTGATTAAAATAAAAAGCAGTAAAATGGATATTTTAAAATTTAAATTAATGAATTAATTTTTGCACCACGACTTCTCGGGCTCTCCAATTTAAATATTTTGCAAGTAGATCTCTATGTCTCTTTATGCCTTTGTCCATTCGTTATTTATGCGCATATTGCTTTCATATGGATGTCACGCGTTTCCGATTGCGGCACGCAAACAAGGTCATTAGACAGGCTTGGCATAACATGGACGTCGTACAACAAACCGATCAACAGTTACGACAAATATGTTTTCGTGTCTTCCGTAGCGTAGATCAAAATCATGGTCATGCAATGCGAATCGGCGAAAGATAGTCGGCGAAAGAGTTAGACGCTATCTCTTGGCGATTCTCTCGCGTAGATATGTGCATCGGTGTCAGTGGAACTGGGTTACAACTGCACATTTATTGCGAGAAATTGTTGTTGCATGACTGTGGTGACTATATATCCTTTATTCATTTATTTTAGATAGCTATCTAGATTTATTTATTTCCTCAAAACTCGATTTTGTCTTCTATTTCAACAGTATTACGGGAAATTTTTTTCTAATTAGCATTCCAATATTAATGTCGTACTAATGAACTTTTGAGGAAACAAAATAGACAAATTTAGTTTCGTCGTATATTCATCAAAAATATTAAAAGTTTTTTTAAATTTTTGTTAAAATTATATATATATAAAACTTGTCTTTTATTAACTATATTTTTCAATTTTTTTAATAAAAATTATTTAGATTTTTTTATTTCTTATTATTTCGGATCTATTTCAGATTTAAATCAAGGATTTGTCACAACACAATCGAACCAAATTATTAGAAAGCTGCGCAGTATCTCATTTTGGTAAATTAGAAATTTTATAATGTGTGAATTCCTGACAGTTACAGATTGATTTGGAAATATGTCGAAACAAAGTCTTAAAAGGACCAGTTTATTCTTCATTTTTTAAAAATATTATCGTACGTATGGTCAGTCTTTTAATTTTTCATCGTCTTATTTACACCACGACTAACAGCAACGTGTAGATTTTTTTTATTTGAGATCGAAAGTACCTAGGTTGAAGTCAAAAATATATTTTCCTTATTCAGGAATGTTCGGAGAAAATGTTTTGGCATTTTATCAAAGATCTTGATTGATCAGATCTGAATTTTGATCACGTTGAGATGTGCGATACGAGATATGTACGGAAATCCCAAGCAGAGAGCCAGATATTTATATTAGAGTTGATAAACATTATTTCGATACATAGCGAGCGATATGTAGTGATATATAGCGATAATTGCCGAAATTTATTTGCTTGAATCTTATCTGTGTGCCGCGATAAGAATGTAATTCACCGATTACGTGATCTGACAGTTTACTTCTTGATAAAAGTAGCGATTAAAATTACATTGTTACGATCATGTGTTTTTCGTGTTTGTCGATCACAGCGGAAAGAAGCCTTGCTTAAGATTGATATTATAAGATTGATAAATTATTAAAAGAAGCAGGTGCAGAAGAATGGAATATACATTAGTTTTATCGCACTATGTGCTGAAAGACAATATCTGAGATGTTTCGCACATTTTTTTAATATTTTGTAAAGTAATGCGAAATCGAAGTCGGTCAATGTCGACTAATGAAAAAACGACTAAAATGCCTTGCAAACGCATTTTTATTTTAACACATATAGTAATAATAATGTGTGAAAGAGAATAAGGTAATAAATTGTTTGACTTTAACGACACATATTTTTTTATCACACATGATTTTTTCTAAAATTTTCTAAGATGATAGCATACTTGTCGATTTTGCATTGTCATCGATGCAGATATATTATCCATAAATTAATAATTTTATTGCAATATATTTTGTTGTAATAAATTTATTTCATCCTACGGCCTTCAGGTCTTGTTTCGATTCATCATATTCTTAGTATATGTTGTTTTTCTATAACAAAAAATATTATATAAGAAATACGAAAATATATTTTTATATTTTCTTGATCCTTCAGTCGCATTAAAAATACGAATTTTATATATTTAGGTTATTTTTGACTGAGAAATCTTAAATGCATAATTGAAGACCATAGCAGGGTTAATCATAAAATTTTTTTATCATTGTCTTGATTATCCTGACAGATGGAATTAGTCATTTTCCTTGCATCATCGATTGTAATTTCCAAAGGGTGACTCTATCAGACAGGACAATGTCACGATAACGGGATGTCTTCGATGACTCGTTTATCTTCTTTTTTTTTTTCTTTTTTTTTTTTTCTTTAAGATATATCTGTATGCACACGTATCGGTCGCGATCGTCGTGAACATCATCTATTCGCGGATGATGCTTATCGAAGGACTAACGTCTAAAGTCTAAAAGGCACTGCTTCTTGCAAGTTCGACCTGATTGCGATGCCAGGTGCTATTGTTCACGCGCGATGACGAAGTTTGCACATGCATTCGATATCTTCCGTATCTTCGCTACGATAATCTGCGTCGGGAATCGTTCGGCAGGTTGTGTCAACGCATCTAATCTAAAATTGTTTTCCGATACCCTTAAAATTAAGAAGAGAGATACTTGTCGAATATCCTTTGATCGCAGGCATCAAATTTAAATTTGGCATGCACGCCTTAATCATCTGATAAATGATAAACTTTTATCTCGCGGAACTAAAAACGTAACACACCGTCTCTAACGTAGAATTTATTCATAATTTTTATATACACGTGTGTTTAAGATGTATTATTTAATTTTGTTGGTTAATTAATTTCTCAATTTCAATGGCTAAGTCTGGATCATTAGATCATCGATATTTCTTTGGCATAACAAGAAAAGGCATAAAAAGAAAAAAAGAAAGAATAGCTTTTTTTTTGTTTTATCGAGTTTTGATTCCAATAAGAAAAATTCAAAATGTCAAAGTACAAGATTTCAGATATGTTAGACGATTCGTTTAATTCCGGTTATGACAGGTTTACAATAAAGCATAATGCGATTCACCGATAAATAAATAACGGTTCCATTCGTCATGTCGTCGGATGCGTTCATAGGTCGAATTAATTAGCTTCACGATTTAATTTTATCTTTATTCAAATCTATCATTTGTTAACTTGTCGACGTGTACATAACATTTACAAGTATTTGCTTATCCTCTTCAAGGAAATTTCTCTCTCTTTCTCTCTCTCTCTCTCTTCCTCTTCCAAGAGATCACTTTTAACATTTTTTTGTACGTTATGTCGCGCACACATCATTCGTGAAGTTTCATTGTCTCTATTACATGTGCTTACACGTGTTCAGGTTTTATTCAGCTTAATATTAACGCAATTAATGGATCATTAATGATATTTACGTTCAATCAAATACTGATTACATGAAAAATATTCTGAATCTTCTTATTTTTATTTCATTATTATTATTCTTTTTTTTTTTGTTATAGCACTTTGAGATTTACAGATTCGAATTCAATACTTCTGATATCGAAATTGTGAAAATCAAAAATTCCAAGTTTCGAAACGAATATCGCAAATGATTACATCGCATGCAGGATGTTTGTTATCTGGAAAAACTTGACAAATCTGGAATTTTTAGAAAATTTGTTATATCTTGAAAAATCAAAGAATTTTGATGCTCTGAACGTCAGAACACTGATTTTACAACTAATCTATTATTCAGTATCTATTGATAATGATTTCATATTAAACGCAACTTTGTTTAATGAAGATGGATGTTTATTTTAATAGTTTTATGAAAATTGAATTTTATACCAGTTATGTATAAAAATACAATATTTATTTTTTAGAATCCTTATAGTTTCTTTTAAAATTTGTCAAATTTGATTATTGAAACTTGAGTGAATGAATGAATTTTATGTTATGATTCATAAACTTTTATGAATGAAAAATATTAAAGACTTTGCATAAGATATATTTTTAAAAAATCTTTCATTTTACCCGGAATTTTAACAAATTGCCTTGAAAATCAAAGAATTATCAGATAATTTTTTTATATCATTACATAGTATAATATATATCAAGATTACAGATATTCATATATCATATTCAATATTACAGATATTCATATATTCATATTACATCTCAACATTCTATAATCCACGCTAGTCTCATGAAGAAGCTCATATCATTAAATATTACTATCATTTTTTTATTTTTAAGATTAAGATTATTTATTCGAACGAGTTTCTATTTTAATTAAATTAATCTGTTCCGCGATCTCGATTTATCTCCGCCTTGGAGGGAGAAATTCTTCGGATGCCTTCAGGATGTCATCGTTTCTCCTTGATCTCTCCGCGCCATGAATGCGTAATAATCGTGCGGCGTAGAACCGCTCGCAGTTTCCGACACGTGATGTCAGCTCTCGTCCGTATCTCTACGGCCGGGCACGAGAGATACGGTGAACAAAGCGATGCTGTTTCCTATCGGCTTAAGCCGCGTATCGGATGGATACTGCTGACGTTACGGCCCCGCCGCTCCCGACTCCCGGGGGCGATTCCCCAGCATTTTGCGCACATCGTCATCATCATCATCATCATCTGATAACCTCCCGCGGCTATTTATTTCTCGCGACCTCGACGGCCGTTTCCTGACGGCCGCATGTGTGACGCCGTCGCTTTCGCGGGAGAATTAAGAAATCCGAAATAATCCGATCCGCGTATCAATCTCGGGATAGCGCGACTCCTCTTCTTTTTTGGCTCAAGATCAAGCGCGCGGCTGGCCAGAAACGTAAACATTACGCGAACCTTAGCGCAGATGCACGTGCTTATCTCCGCGAGATTCGCGGCGTACACGCAACGGCCGCGGAATAGGCGGACGGAGCCTGAAAATCATTCACAAATTATGATGCTCATTCGCAAATTATTTAAGTATGAACGGTTAAAAATTCTCGAATAAATTAATCCGCTTGTATATCCTCGTTTTGCGCGGACATGCAGAGAAATCTAATTTATTTTAAACGAAAATCGCGAACCTGAGAAAAATCACCTTTCCTCGTGTATCTCATTGTTTTTTTTCTTTAAATTAAACTGGGAAAGATGATTGTTCCTTTTTCGCAGATTTATGTTTCGTCGCGCGAAGGAAATATTCGAGCGCATATTCGTTTAATATCGATATTAAATAGATCGTGATTTTAGTTTGATATGTCTCCACCTTACACGAATAAGCCTTCTATCAAATGAGTCTTCTAAAATAATTAGATCGCGTGATACCCCCTTTAGGCGCCACTGTGGTCTGTTTCATACGTCATTGCACGATTTTTGTAACAGATAATTCTCGAGATAGAGAATCACAAAGATCACCAAATGTTATTTCAACAAGAAATGTCGCGTGGTCGATCGGAAGATAGCACACGCGCAAATCTTTTTCGCTTCTCCTATCGCTCATTCTTTCCTTCGTAATTGACGTAAGATCGTCCCCAAGTTTCCTTCGTAATTGACGTAAGATCCCCAAGTTTGCTTGGAGCAAATTGTAAAGAGACAAAAAGAGAGAACGTCGTAATGTTGCGTAAATTTAATAGACGCACGCATCTGTGTTTATTAATTAATTATCAATTTATCATAGCATAATATCGTGACGTTACGCGGTAGCTTAGAAAAACAACGTATATTTTGCGCGTTTTCAAGTGTTTTGTAACATTGTCTTGTTTTGCGTATCACTGACGTATTGCACTATTAACGTTTTGAAATTTCGCTTTCAAAAAAAAGCCACGTCTTGCGTCGTTTTCCTTCATTAATTCTGAGAATGGAAATTCTTCTATGATTAGCGCACGATTAGAAATATACGTACATAATAGCGATATCTTACTAAAAATCCGCTGTTATTTAAAAAGATTAACAAATGAACAGAAAGCAAATATTTCATTAGCGATAGGAACGTTGTTGATCGAATATGAATCATTAATTGTAGCATCTTCATAATAGAAACCAAACAAAAGACGTAACAACAATGAAACTGAAACATAAGAAATATTTTTTTTTTAATTACGCTTATTCATCAGATGAAATCTTAAATACAGAGGTTTAATGGCCTTAGTAGTAAATGTGAATCTGCGCAAATGAAAGACATTCGCAATGAAAGCCTATGAAACTACACATATGTCGCAAATTCTAGAGTTTTTTGAACACGATTCTTTCACAATCTTATTTTTGATGCTTTATCGATTGGCAATGCCATCGATATCTTGTAAATATCTTATCAAATTTGATTAACTCTGCATTGATTCACCATTGTTCTTCTTTTCCATTTTTCAAGAGGGGATTATAATCATATTTTGAGGAGGATTACTATATCAAGTATATACAGTTTTGCTGTGTGTGTGTGTGTGTGTGTGTGTGTGTGTGTGTGTGTGTGTGTGTGTATCTAAAAATTTGATTAGATACAAATCTGAAAATAATTTTGTTACACTTTCAAATATTTCTAAAAGCATCGTTTGGCAACTCGCTTCTTTTTGATTATAGCGCGAATGCTCGGATGGATTTATTCGCCATCAATCGAATTCCATCGCGAATAACAGTCTTCCTGCTCTCATTCATGATTGTTCCTTCTCTCTTTTCAGGCGAAATAACGAGCAATGTATTACGCGTGGCACGTGAAGCGCGGCAACGGACACTTGGGCCGTTCAGTCCGTCCTTCAATATACAAGAGATTTTGCTGGAAAGTTTACGAAAGGTGAGTGGAGCCAGAAATGAAAGCACACGTTGCGAAAATTGTATCTGTTTATGTTTCATTTCCTCTTATAATATTCCTGCATAATATTGTAATATTTCCTGCATTATCCAGCATCGCGTACAAAGCGGAGCTCCGAGCTGTGATCTAATACTGTAAAATAAACTTTTTTAGATTCAAAGTGGATTTTACCTTACAATAATAGTAGCCATACATCCCACGTTTTTTAACTTTAAGAGATACACATCTGTCTACTTATAGTCTACTTATTTGTCTATTTATTGTGATATATAAAGAGATTTGACATTTAAACAAGTGTAGCGTGTAATAAATATGACTTTGAAGAAGAAATTCTCAATTTAATAATCGTAGACGAATAAAAATGATTTTAATTAATTCAAAGTAATATTGCATGAATCTTTTACTCATTTAAATTTCGAGTAATAAAAATACATATTGTACGAGTAATAAAAATTGAGTAATAAAAATACATATAAGTACGCTATGCTTGCAGCCGTTTATTTTAGTCTTTGTTGTCGTTTTTGTTCCAGTTTCTTCCGGACGACGCACATATCCGCGTAAACGGTAAATTACACATTTCTTTGACCAGAGTATACGATGGCAAAAATGTGATTATCTCTCAGTATAACTCCAGAGAAGACTTGTTGCAGGTAAGAAAATAAATCGACGCAATTGATTTGTTCGCGATAGTTTCTCATTATAATTTAAAATGAAGCATTATTCAGGATGTTTGAGAAAATAATTTTTTTAGGGAATTTTTGTACTTGTCAAGATTTTTTGAAGTCTACTTTTTCTTATGGAATTCACTACAATTCTTTTTCTCTCAAGGAATCATTCATCCCTTTTATGGTTTTTGCTATTTTAAGATAATGTTTTCTTTAATTTTTTCCATAGGCTTTATTAGCCACTTCGTTTATACCGCTGTTTTCCGGTTTGCTGCCACCGCGGTTCCACGGCATCAGATACATGGACGGTTGTTTCAGTGATAATCTTCCTACACTCGACGAAAATACTATTACCGTTAGTCCGTTTTGCGGAGAGAGCGATATTTGCCCGAGGGACATCTCGTCTCAACTTTTTCATGTACGTATTCATGCGAATGAATAAACTGTTCTCTCGTTAAAGAAGCTAAGGCAACTTTGACGATACTCATAATTAAATTAATCAATGTACGCTTGCCCGATTAGCTCGGCGATTTTATAATTATCATTTGTTTATATTTTTGCTTTTCTGCTCTGTAGGTTAATCTTGCCAACACAAGCATAGAGCTCTCGAAACAAAACATATATAGGCTCACGAAGATACTATTTCCACCTAAAATAGAGGTAAAATGAATAAATTAATTATACTTTTTAGTATCAAGTTAAATGATATAATAGATATAATTTTTGTTTTTGATTTTAAATTACAGACTCTCTCAAATATGTGCAAGCAAGGATTTGACGATGCACTACGGTTTTTACATCGTAATAATTTATTGAACTGCACAAGGTGTCTCGCTGTTCAGTCGACATATGTAGTCCAGGAAACAATTGACGATAGTATGGAATACGATCCGGAATGTGTGGAATGTAAAATGCATAGACAGGTGAGAGATTCATAATTCTTTCATCATACGATAAAAGCAATAATATTTTTAATTTACTCTTATCTTTTATTAAATTTAATTTAAATTTAGTTTTAATTATTTACTTACTGTTGAAGTTTAAATTTTTTGATTTTATATTTTTAATATTTCGTTCGTAGGAAGCATTAGTAGCTAATATGCCTGAGACTATGATGACAATATTCCAAGATGCTATAGATTCTACTAACAAGGGTCTTGTTAACTGGCTGTTTAAGCATCGTAGTATGAAATTGTTATCGCTGTTGAGCTTACCTTGCACGCTACCGGCAGATGTAATGTACGCCACAATCTCAAAGTAAGTAGCTATTGAATATGCACATACAGATATGCACCATGTATACGCTTTGCAAAACTATTGAATTTATAAAGGCACATGCATATTTAAATTAATATTTGATGCTTTTCATTATTTTTACTAATTGGAGGTATTGCATGCCGCAAATTTATATATATTTTTTATTTTGTTCATTAATATATTTTTTTTATTATTAAATATAACAAATCGATTTTTAAGGAAGATTCCTGTTTAATAGAAAGAGATTCCAACTCAAATTTTATTTAAAATAATTTTTAAACGTAAAAATTTTTAATTTTATATATATTTGTATTAATATTTATAAATATATATAATTAATATTTTTGTGTTTAGATTTAATACTTTCAAAAATTACAAACTATATTTTATTTTGAAAAATGCTTTTTGACGATATGATCGGAGAACTTTTTCATCTAAAATAAATAAATTAATAAAATTTTTATTCTATGTAAGAACATTGTTATTGTCCATATTTATTATATGTTATTTGATATACTTTAGAAATATATATTTTCGAGTCTTTAAAGTGTAAGGAATACAAGTAATTCTCTAGATAGGAATCTCATCTTAAATTTGTTATACTATTTTTTATTGCATTGGATGGGCAACAATATCAATATTAATGCATGTCACAGATTCAGTCAATTGGTGCAATTTCACGCTAATTATCGCTTGTGATATTGTGTTTAACGTCATGCATGTAATTGGTAGTCTGATTGGTAACAAGATAGAAACTCGTACCTTGGAATACAAAGTAGTCGGAAATGTTCTGCGGATTCCGCAACAGGCGCTTACTTGCAATAAGCATTTAGCACAGCCCCGGTAAGCATACAATTATCAGATGTAATATCTTCTTTGTTTCGTGATACCACTGATATGTAGCTACGAAATTATCAAAGCATACTGCCTAAATTTTATTTTTAATTGTAAATATTCTTTGACGAACTGATAATTTAAAATCCTTATTGATCCTTATTGATATTATGAAAGTGTTATAATAGTATAGCGAGTGTTTAAATAAATAATAAATTTACACTTATAGAGGAGTGAAAGATGAAAAATAGAAATAGAAAACACAGAAATATTTCTAATATAAAATTTGGACGGAGTATGAGAGAAGATATCTCGATAAATTAACATCTGCTCATCGAGATGTCTATTTGTCATAAATATTTGTAATATTTTATAATTTACTTTGTAATTAATGAAAAATATATTTTTTTTTATTTCAGACTCATTATGAGCACCCCGAAACTACGAAATAACTTAATGGAATTAACTAGATATGTCTTAGAACAATTGAGTATAATGTTCCCGAAGATCAACGTCTATACCGAGCCATTGCCTCAAACGATCAAGTATTATTTCAACATCTTAGAATATGATTCGAGTGAGTATCAATGATTTTTAGTAATCTGAATCTTTCAGTTATAATCAAACAATTTTTAATTGGCTATAAATAACATTTGGCACAAAAAAATGTCCACGTTAATGAATTAAATTACTTAGATTCTTATATTTTAAAACATTTGCAGATATATACGATGTCCAGGCTATAGATGAGACAGACGCTGTATATAAAAAGCAAAAGAATCTAAATTTGACAGTCCAATACAACGAACGGTAAGTAACTGAATAATGCTAATCCTCGTATAGAATTATATTTATCAAAATTTTGAATTGATGTCATTTATTATTTTTAATATATGTTTTAGTGGACAACCATGGGGAGATTCTAAGAAATCGAGTTGTGTAATAAATATGGGCGACTTTACATCGGTGGATGATACTTTCGAAAATATTCTTCAGGTAAGTAATAAGAATAATGGAATAATTAAAAAGTTGAAAAAATTTTACAGTAGAGAATTATTAAATTTTATATTTCTTACTAGGCAACTTCGGATCAAGAGGCTGTAATAGCATATTATTATATGGATGATAACAACAAAGTGCAAGTAACTGAGATTTTTGATGTAACAGAATCAGAATCACATACCATGCTTTCGGTAGATGAAGTCGATACTAACAAAAAACTTCAATTTGATGATTGGGATGAATCTACATGGTTATCTCAACATACACTCAACGATGGTAAGTAATTGAGATTTTCTTTCTATATAAGATCGACAAAAATATATTATCAGTATCTTAATTTTTGAATTATTCAGTGATTTTAATTGCATTTATAATGATTCTTTAGTTGAAGTTTTGTAAAATATTTGCAGCAGTTACGGAGTCTCTTTATACTGATGGAAATCAACAAAGCATGGAGAATTTATCGGATGTGTCAATAGACGAGATATTGGATAGTGCGAATATATTCTCTGATCCAGAAAGCGAATGGGAAGTAGAAAAAGACCAAGAACAAGTGGAGATGCCTAAATCTCCGGACAGTCGACCGGAAGTAGATCAACCATCTACAAGCTTGCTATAGAAATAACTATAGTAAGCCTGTTACTATTATAATATGTAATAAACTATATAAAATGCAGAATCTTAAATAATATATTGCAAAAACATATGCAATATATTATTTAATTAGCCCTATTTAATTAGCCATAAATAATATAAGATTGAGATATATTAAATTAATTTCTATGATACATGAATATATAAAGAAAGCAACATAAATTGATTAGAAAGGAAAAAAAATTTTTTATTTGAAAGTTTATATGCTACAATACAATACGTTTCTACTGTATTGTTGTTTTAACTATAAAATGAAAGTTTTAAAGTAACACAATACGTGTAGCATTTAAAATATTAAATGATCTACTTTATCAAATATGATTTTGCAAGATATAATTAAAATAAAGCACAATTATTGAACACGTGCCAATAATGCTATCTGCATTTAAGTGTCTGTAATATGACGTACAACAGTATTTTCTCAGTAATTCAAGTTTACTAACTTGGATTTGAAAATTTAACGAGTGTTTGCATGAGTTGACACATTTCATACAAAGAGACTGATGTATCGGTGATCAAAGAGGATGATATCCCAAAATCATAATCAAAATAATTTTTAATTAGAAACTCTAAAAACCGATTTTTCCTTGAAAATAAAAATGTTGAGACAATTATTTTTTTATATTCATTGACTGATAATAGAGGATTAGACGAATTAAATTTCAGAAGAAAAAAATAGATAATATCATATCTGTCATAAATATTCAGATATATAATGATGAATAGATATATAATGTTGAAGATTAAATATTAATTGTTTTATTATAGATGATGAATATAAGGAAAAAAATTATTTCTAAATTATTTATGATTATTAATATATAATAAACAAGTAAATAATATAGAGGTAATATAATAATAGAAAAGATATCTGATGATACATTTTGTTTGTATATAAAAGATTACAGCTAATTTTTAGAGTATATAGACATATAACAAAAATCTTTGAGAAACTTGAGTTTGGAAATTGTGTGTTTCCGAACTACAAGATATTTTCTCTAAGTTAACGTTGACTTCTTGATGTTTATAATATATATTTGATGTGTTCATCATTTATTTTAATATTCGTTTGGACACGTTTTTTTA
This sequence comes from Pogonomyrmex barbatus, assembly GCF_055798465.1. NCBI lineage: Eukaryota > Metazoa > Arthropoda > Insecta > Hymenoptera > Formicidae > Pogonomyrmex > Pogonomyrmex barbatus. Next base: position 5,399,792 of record NW_028297171.1, on the reverse strand, counting down.
GAGAATATACATGTTCAAACATCATAATTCTTAGATTTATAGTTGCTAAGCATTATTTTTGTTTTGACAATTACTATGAGCGTCTAAATTTTAACAGTAATTTTTTATATCTTGTATAATTTGATACATAATTTTTTCTTTTGTTATTCTTTGTAAAATCATTCATATCTATTATATCATTCTGTTTTTTGGAGTCCTAGTATTCATTATAATATGATATATTAATAATGATAACATTAATTCAAAATTTCTATAAATATAAATATAAAAATAAATTATCTTTACTATAATTATTTAGTGCTCGTTATATACACTGGATAGATTTAGATTTTTTTGTACATGTACTTTTTTTCATATATTCTGAACTTAGATCATATATATCTGCAAAACATTTTTAACAAATTTTGATAAATCTCTATGCGATAGCAATTATCTCTATTATGATTTTGCTATAGTCCAAGAAGAAGTTAAAATATGTTGAATCTGGAAGTTGTAAAAATAGAATATATATAGTTTAAAAATATCTTAATATAACATTTAAGATTATTTTAGAATAAGTACTGTATTTTTGTCATCATGATTTTCCTAATAGCATTAATTATTGGATAATTAAATTATAAAACAGTTTTTAATAACTTTAAGTTAATAAAATCTTGAAGATAGATTATTTATATAATAGATTGTGAAAAAATATATTTTGTGATTATATATGACTGGGTTTAAATATTGAAGAATGTACAGATTTTTTTTATATTGCAAAGTATAATTTATAATAATTATTGATTTATCATGACCAGTTTAACTCTTAATCTTTATATTAATAGTCTTTTATATATACATGTTTTTATAGTTATATTTGAATGCATTTGTGATCAATTATTTTAAGATTTTGTATATTCTATTTTATATAAAAAAGGAAGTTGAAATTATATAAGTAAAAAGGTTGTGTCTATCTAATGGAGATAATTAGAGATAATTTAATTTAAAAAATGAAAATGCAAAACAATATAGATGACAGTTGTAGCAAAAAATATTCTTGTATGTAAAATTATTCCAAATAAAAGTACAAATAATTGTTTTATTCATTGTTAAGCTTGAATAGTACAATTTTTTAAAATAATATTGATATTATATGCTTCTGATGAGTTAAATTGTTGATTTAATTATAAGTAGTCTTCTTATTTGTCAATTTATGAACGATCCAGTTAAAGAAATATTGTAAAAGAAATATTTGTTTTTTTTAATAATCTTCCTTTTTTTATAATTTTGATGTAATATAGTGATGATATTGTGAATGGGCATGGTATTATGTTTATTGATGTGTTATATGTTATAATAAATATAAATACAATAAAATAAATGTTAACAAATAAATTAAATCGGCTATCAAATTACATGTTTTTTGTGTTTATTACTGAATATAAAACAATAGAAATAAACTTAGAAAATATTGGGATATTTATAAAATTTTGTATATATACTTTGTATACATTGACATAAATTTAGAATGGCTTGTGAAAAAAAGTGTTTATTTTACAGAAAGAGTTTTAATGATATTTAATAAGTATTAATAAAATATCTATTTTTTGTATTTTGTAAATGTTAGCTTTTTTTTTACTTTGCAGTTTCAAATATTTATACATAAATAATCAAAATATTGTATGGTAGCATTATGTTATAAAAATAGATATATAAATGTTTAAAACCCCAAAAACAGATATTTTATATTTTATATATAATACGTATTTTTTTATGATTATAAATAAAAACTGTACATACATATATATTAAAATGTACAAATAAATATTAACCATAGGTGGATTATATATATATATATATATATATATATATATATAAAAGACAATCTTTAGAAAATGTAGGAAAATAATGGAATAAATTTTAATATATTAAATAAAATTTATCTGTTGTATAATTAAATAAAATACACATCAATATCATTCTTTGCGCAGTATTTGTAAAATGAATTAAGAATACGATGATTGATTGCAAGAATCTGATTACACTATGAAAAAGGGTAAAGATTAATAAAAACTGGAATATTTATTATGTTTTTAATATAAAACAAATCGTATTGTGTATATGTGTACATATGTATGTATGTATATACATGTGTACATATATATATATATACATATTATACATACATACATATATAACATGTATATATACAATAATTGAAACCTTCCCTAAAGTAATATTTTAAGGCGGACATATTTGAGAGAAATACATTTATTATTGCACTGGGCATAATAGTATTACGCAATACTGATTTGGTAAAATATCTTGTATATTTTCAGTCGACACAGACACGATCCGTTTAGTAAACTAAACCACTATAATTAAGAGAATTCAAAAAAGAAAAACAATTCATCATATAACTTCTATGTACAAAAGATTAAAATTTCAGACTCATAATATATAAATGCCTCATTACATTTCTTCCAGGTGGGCTTCAATTATTCCGATGTAACATGATCATTAACATTATCATTTATTTGAACATATTCAGGCGGAATCTTCCCCCGGGGCAGATGTAGAATTTCTCTGAGCTTCAATTTGTGTTCTATTTTGAGAACTGCCCGCCGCGACGGCAACTTTATGCTGCGCAGCTAAACACTGTTGTAACTGTTGAAGCTACAAAGTTAAAATAAATATTCCTTTATTTTTATATATAGTGATAGCTATTTCTTTTGATTTAATATTATTTAACATTAAAATTTATTATCATTTAAGATCTATTTAATTAATCTATTTAATATGATATAATAATACTATTTAATTAATCTCTTTAATTTATATGATAATACATACTTGTTGTTGAGATAAAGTAGCCACACCGAGACTTTGCGTCTGCTGGCTGCATTGGCCAGTAGAAGCTCTAGCGTGTAAAGATTTTGTTAACAGAGTTTGTTTATTAACAGGTACTACTTGGGAAGAAGGTGTCGTCTGCGACGCCATAAGCACAGGTTTTGTTGCGGCTGTAAAGTAGAAAATTTATATAAATATCATCGGTAAACCCAAAGTACACAAAAAAATGTTACATTATAGTTTATTTCAGTGAATTTCGATTTAACATTATTCACTTACCCATTATAGGAGTTAATACTTGTTTATTACCAGATAATATCAGCTGACTCGCCGTTACTGTTTTAGCAACTGTCACTAATTGATTTGATAAGACAGCTGATTTAACTTGATTCGATTGTACTTGACGAGTCATGTGATTAAATCTTGGTCTTTGAGATCCAATGAGTTGAATTGCTTGTCCTCCCTAAAATTATATGATATGTGAATTGTTATAGCATGTTCATGAATGCATCTTTTGCAGAAAAAATGCAGTTGCTAGAACATTTATTACATATTAAATATTTTAAAAATTCATATAGAAATTCATTCTTTATAAATTTATTCTATATATATTTTCATATTAAAAAATATTAAACTATTACACGTGAATATATAATATATAATAAAAAAGTTGCATTCTAAAGTTGTATTAAATTAATACCTGTGCAAGAGCCACCGCATTATTACCCCTAATATTTTGCTGTGACAATCCTTTTACTCCTGATGGTATTAGCTGAGCTGGAAAAATAAATAGCCAGTTAAATATTTAGAGATATATACATGTATAACAATAAAAAAAAATATACATTATATGAATCTTAAAAATGTAACTCATGTAGATAAAACTGTAAAAATTGTAAAAACATCAAGTCTTTTTATTGTAATTTTCTATAGAAAAATAGTCAGTTTAAGGAAGAGACCTTCATAAAACACAATCTATATCTCTATATTTTGAAAAATTAAAATATTTAGCATAAAATTATATTTAGATATACAAATTATAAACTCAAAAATATTTATTTTAAATTACCGATTGGTAAGGATAAATGAGCATTGGTAGGAGCATTGGCGATCACTACTGTTGGTGTACTCCCAGCAATAGCTGTCGTAACAACAGTTGCAGCAACCATCTGAAATAACGTAACGTTCGTATAATATTTATAAATTTTTCAGGCTTATTTTTCCTATCTATGTTTTACACATTAATATTAACTCTTTCAACATAATGGACATTTTTTCATATAAAATAATATGCATACATATATGTACACATATAAAAAGAATATTTTGTTCATTACTATAAAATTCATAGAGACTATTCTATTTTAAAATATTCAACAAAGTTACTTATATAAATCAGTTAGGCACTAACACTTGAGACTGTCGTGCAGGTATTCGTGGCAGAAGATATAGGCAGAGAGACAATAACTCCGGTAGGAGTGACGGTACCACCGGTGGTTGGAGATACATTCAACGACATAGTAAGAGGCGAAAAACCTGGAAACGAAACCTGGAATGCATACGTTAATATATTTGTATATGTTAGTATATTTCAATTTGTATCGTTTATATAGAAATAAGTAATTATTCTAAACCTGAACATTTTGTAGACCGTTGATGGAGTTTGGCAGACTAGTAAGGTTTACGCCTTGTAAATTTACATTGGTTGGCGATGGACTGGTCATCGGACTTGCTGGTTGGCTATTCTGACTGGAAGAAGCGGTGAGCCGTTCCAACAGCGACGAAGTTGAATTCATTCCGGGTATCGGGTTATCAGCTGACGGAGTGCCTGTTTGTATACAATTATATTACAAATAAAAATTAAAAAATGACACAAAAAAATAAATAAATAAGCTTAAATTATATTCCATATAAATATTCCAAAATTAAATTATTATAAGTTTGCCAAATGAGTTATAGAGGTATCAAAATTTTAAAATAATATATATAATTAACATAATCAAAAAGATTTTGTAACAAATTAACTTGTAAGATTGTTTACTGTACCAGCAAGCAAAGCCGAAAGTCCCGGCATCGATAAGCCAAGAGTAGATGTTGGATCCTGGACTCGCGCGAGTCTAACAGCGGTCGCTTTCACTGGTTGTTGCTTGCAACTTAATTGTCCTGTTAAAGCGGAAGAGCTCAAACTCACACGTACCTGAAACGAAAACCAAACATAAGACATATTTAAATTTAAATTCTATTAGTATAATTGTCAAATAATTAACTATTAATTATATCACAAGAAATATATTCAATATACATATAAAAGAATAATAAATGTATTATGTTTATGTTAAAAAAAACAATAGATGTAGATATATGATTTAATTAAAGTATATTAAATATATATAAAAATAAATATATAAAAATGTAATAAAGAAACGCATATAGCAGGACGAGTTATTAATTAGATTATTTTTTGTACATACTTGACCCGTAGTATTGGGCACGTTGATCACATTGCCATGACTAATAACTCTGGATGGGATGGAAGCATTAAGAGAGATCCTTTGGGGTTGAACTTTCCTCTGAGCTATATTTGCAGGAGTACTATTTAACAGACTAAGGATGGCGGTATTGTTAGATTTGTTTGTAGCTTGTGCATTGTTATTCATAGCTGCGGCTGCTGCATTGGCTACAAAATACATAAAATACAATAATTACAAATTTATAAACATATACTGATAAAAGAATTATATGATTAAAAGATGCAAATATATATATTTGCTCATTTAATTTCATAAAATGTACAGTGCAAAATTCGTTCAATTTGCAAAAATAGAAGTATTTTTTCTATAAATAAATATGAGCATAATTATGTTTATTTATTTTATGATTTATTACATAGTCATATAAAATATATATATAAAAAAAAACGAACCTGCGGCTTGTTGCTGGAATTGCTGTGCGGAATTCATGAGGGAAGTAACAAGAGCGCTTATCGCCGGATTAGTTGAATGTTTCTTGAAAGGCGGTTCATTTTGGTTCTGATTGGCGGCCTCGCCTATACAATTCTGTGTTCCCGCTTGCAATTGCGCTTGCTGTGAATTTTAAATAAAAAAAAATTTTTTAAATTAAATCTTATATACAATATATATTCGATCGCGATGTCGTGCACCATCAAATTCAGTGTTCATTGTAAAATCTGAAGAAATCAATGCGGAGACTCACCAAGACTGGAACATTGGTAGGTGCTGTATTATTAATGGTACCAGTCGATTTCTGAAAGACTAGAATACCAGAACCGTTACAAGTATTGTCCGCTACAGCCATCGCAGAATTATCAATTTGCACGGAAGTTGACGCATTAGGACCACCATTAGCCAAAGACTGTCCAGAGCTCAATGCGGTAACATCGTTCTGCGAAATAACTTGCGACATATTTGCCGAGTCCACACACGAGAGATTATTTTGTGCGGAGGTAGTGGCTTCTGTCATAACCTTCATTGAGGCCACTTGGCTAGTCAAACTAGTTAATTGTCCTTGAGCCCGCGATAGAATCTGAAATAAAAAGTGAATTTACTGATATTTTATTTTTAACTCGTTCATGTGCAAAAGAAGAAAAATGGAGCTCACAAACCTGTTGTGCTACGTGTTGGGACTGAGCTTGCTGCAATTGTTGAGCCGCTAAATGTGCCGCTTTTGCATGTTGCGCCTAAGAAAAAAATAAAAATTAAACAAATTAAAATAAAGAGTAAAAACAATTTAATAAATAGAATAGAATAGAACAATTTAATAAATATTAAATGGAGAAAATAGATGGCACATACCTGTTGATGCACTCGCTGCATACCAGGTGTACATGCAATGCGAGGAGGTTGTCCTGGTACAATATGTTTTATTTTTACACTTTTCCTACCCTCTTCTGTGAATATTTCTTTAAATTGCTGATAATAATGGTTGGCCACAGCCCTAGTACCCAATGTAAATCTATAAAATAAATTCAATATTATAATGCATTAACAAATAATTTGCGTAAAAATGCAAAAGTAGATGTTTGAATGTATCAATAATAGCAAACATACCGGCATGAAGAGCCATTTTTTTCTCCATCCCGATGATTTTTATCCATATAAAGTTCTCCCAAATATTCTGAAGTAGAGGGCCTTTGTAGGATCGAGAGTTTTATGTAATCCTGACTTTGCGCAGGTTCTAATATATATTCTTCTATCACTTGTGGCGAACAGTCTTTTGTTTCTCGTGGCCACTCGTATGCTTTCGCGTATCTAATCAAATTCCATTATTAATTAGTTTCGCAAACATCTCGCAATCTTTATTAAAAGTCGTAAAAGAAATGTAAGTTATTTATCTACAAATAATGTAAATAAAAATATGAAGGAAAAATATTAAAACCTTAAAACATCTATTGTTGTAGACGGTGGAAACAGAGGAGGATTTGCAAGAGAAGGCGGTGGACAGGCAGTATTTGTCGCTAATCCTCTTCTTTTCGTACGGAATTTCTGCATTAAGTCATATATCGTTTGTCCTTCTGGCTGGGCTAACTGTTCCAATTTTCTTTTTCGATTTACTGTGACCTAATATCAAGATGTGACATATAACAAACAATAAAAGAATATATCGCTTAAATAAAATCTCTTAAACTATTATTATTAAGTCCGAATGCAACAAATAGAAATATTCCTTATATTAAATTCCCTTATTTTTTTCATTACCTTTTTGTATTTATAGTATACATAAGAAACTTCCCACAAAATATAATTATCATATAATTTTTTATTACATATTATGTATTTTGTATATAATCTTTTTATATAATATATAAATATGAGCCTTTAATATTTAGTATTTAACAGTCTCTTTTTCTCTCTCTCTCTCTCCCTCTCTCTCCCTCTCCCTCTCGGAATTGAATTTTCAATTTCACTATATTTTAATATTATAGAAAAACTAAATAAGTTTCAAATTAAAGTATTTACCTGAGAGAATTTTTTGGCTTGTCGCATGAGTTGATGATCGGTAAGTAATGATTTAGACTGTTTAATTCTTGTACTAGCTAAAGTAGGAATAGGATTCGGATCCAAGCATAAAGGACCTTGAGTAGCTGCCACTAGATGTGATTCCAACATTAACCGCTCTTCGTGGCTCCAATCTCCATCACTTGTAAGTGTCGACACATCTGATAATACGCTCTACATATAAAAAAGATTATTTAAAATTAAAAATAATTTAAATTATATAATCAACTTCAATCAATTAGTCTATGTTATTAATAGTTATGTTATTAATAGTTACATTTGATAACGAAATTTTACCTGTGTGGTAGGTTTAAGAAGTACATGATGAACTTCGGCTTTATTGTGAGGAAATGATCTCCGATAATCTCGAACCTCAGCGATTATGCAGCCATCGTAAAATAAATGTGAATAGTTGGATTCTAATTGTTCGGCTAGCGTAGCTGGCAATTGGCCATTATCTATGCATGAAAGTAGCTCACCCTGTTCATAACCCATGAGTTGAGTCTCAGCTAATGAATTTTTATCGTACTGATTCCCCTTATCACTATTGAGAAATAAGACCGTCGCATTAATCCTAAAATTTCATTCTAAAATTATGGAAATATTTTATATTAATAAAAATATCACACATGTGAAATGCATTTCACTTCTCTGGCATGTATTTTAAATATTTTAAATCTAGTAGGATTAATATTTATAAATCTACGTTTAATATTTATAAATTTCTGGCATCAACAGTATATCACAATAATTTTGTGGTATAGACATCCACATAGCAACAAGACACTGAAAGCAGGATTTAAATTAAAAGTTCAACTCAATAATATATTAATTTTTCCGTAAAAACTTTGCAAAATTTTTCTTTCTAAATCTTGTTATCAAAATTATCATTATCAATTAAGTTTACAAAATTAGACATTGCAAACTAGCATTTCAGATATCTTAGAAAAATTAGTATATTAAAACAGATACTTTTTTTACCTATTTCTTACAGCTAATGAGTATCCTTTATTACCAGCATAGAGATTAACAATTAAAGTATTTAAACCTTCTCTTTGCACCAACCGCCCCAAAAGATCACATTCATTCTCAAGATTATTCTGTAACATTTACAACAAAATTACACTTGTTTGTAAACATGTATAATATGCTGTATTGCGATATTTTAAGGAAAAAAATCAATAGAAATTTTAATAACTGTTTGAAAAGTGAACATACCAAAACTGAATCTGGGGTTGCATGAGGAACCTTAGAAAGTTCTTCAAAATAGAGTCTGGTGAGTTTGGATTGGATACTATGCCTGGAGTGACTCTGCTCTTTTTTCTGAGAGGATAATGATTTATCCGATGTTAAGCCCAATGGATTCTGACCTTGAGCATTCTTCCAACTTCTGGATACTTGATTAATCATATCCTGCATAATCAATATATAATCATAAAATGACAGTTTCATCGCTAAACAAAATTTTCTTTAAATCATTGTGTTTCGATATTAAGTTCAAAATACTAAGATATTAAGAAACTATAATTTGAAAATATTTTCTAGCATACCTGAGCCTGCCAATAAGCATCTTCCAAAGTACCATTCATTGTAATTTCTGATTACTAGTGCCACTTAATGTCATATCTGATGCGGTAATAATCGTTCATATTCTGAAAAATATCCATTAGACATATTATTTTTTCACAAAAGATATATTTAATATAAAAAAAACATGAAATATATTAACTAGATATGTTAATCATGTATATTTATAAAAGTACATAAGAGTTATTGATTCTCATAATAATTAATTCAAATATGCTATATTAAATATACCAATAATAAAGAAGTTTAATTTTTTAACATTTTCTCTCCAAGACAGAAAGTCAAAACAGAAAATCATTTTCTTTCCAAGACAGTAAAACAAGAAAAATAAAATAATCTTAATAATAAACCATCTGTTCCTTTAAATTTTGAATATGAATCATTTACATATTAAAATCATTTATTATTTCATTGAACACAAATCTTTAAAATTATATATAGTTGTAAATAAATTAATTGAAAAAGAAATAATTTATATAAATAAATTAATAATTACAATTAATGTGCTAAATAGCAAAAATTCCAAAAAAAAACATTTTAAATATTTCAAAGATAAAATCTCTTAATCTTTTCTGAAGTCAAAAAAGATATAGACATTACAAAAGCAAGTTTCGTAAATATATTAAGATAAGATAAGTAAGTAGAAAATACATAGAGATACATACAGAGAAATATAAAAAATACATACATAGAGAAATATAAAACTGTTTAGTATATGTAAAATGAAAATATAGATGTTTTATTTATCATTAAAAGTACATTGTTTATTTTATCTATTATAATTGTCATATTTTATCTCTTTTATTTTCTTTTTCTCACAATATCTGTTATCAATCTTCATATATCAATGTATATCCTTATTACATGAATTGAACTTTTTACAAATATGCTTCAAGTTTTTAAGCATGCATATGTATGTTGCAATACAAATTTCTTTTACAACATCATTAAACTAACTAACTAACTTAAATTAACAGATTGTATTTATAGCGCGTTTGAAAGTGTGTAAATGTATAACATATTAAAGCAGCAGCAAGAGATGAACCTGAACTATATGTCAACTCACTATCGTAGAACTATTGACTAAAACTATATATTTATAAATCAGATGAGCTTATCATCAAGATATATTTTATTTAAAAACTTCTAAAAGAAACATATATGGAACGTTGTATTCATGAATCTCTCAGCATTCATAAATCATGAGAAACAGATTTACCTCTAAGAGACAGGCGAGTAATACAAATTACCGTGATTCACATGACTCCATATTAAACGTACAATCTAATTGCTATTGTGATGATTGTGAAACCTATACACACTTGCAGAATCTCGTGTCATGCACGTGTATACTCCATAAGGCCTATCTCATCCACGACGAACTCAAGAAACGAAATAGTTTCAACAGGAGAAAGGAGAGGGGAGAGGGGAAGAAATGAGACCGTAAACAAACCGAGATCGTTGTCACAGGCGGTCTACGCGATTCACGGGAAATTTGATAAAGAGAGAGGAAGGGGGAGGGGATGAAATCGTCAGTGGAACGAACCGTCGCCACAACGCGTGCTGGATGCTGGTGGACGAGCAACGAGCGAAAAGAGCGAACGGGGAGGAGAGGTTAGGCCAGAAGACTCACTCGGTGGCGGCGACGGCGTCGCGGCGCGGCGTCGAGACACGCGCGCGTGAGAGAGAGAGACACGGCGCCGCGCCGCGTCGCGTCGCGCCGCGCCACAGCAATCGGGCCAGACGACGGTCGCGGTCCCCGCGAATTACCTTCGCTGGATCGAGGGGTGAGCATCGGCTGCGCGCACGTCGACTCCTTCAGGCTCGACTCGCACGTCCTAACCTCACCGCCGCGCTCGCACTCGCGGGGCTCGGTCCGGCGCCTGACGATGGCCTCGGCGTGCGTTGCGTGCTTTTTACGGACGGACGGACGGACCGTCGCGAGTTCCTCGCGCTCGTACCTAGGTCTTCGACGCGGCGAGGTCACGACGGTGGGCACGTCGCGCTGGCTCACTGCTCGCTCCGGCGCGACCGATATTTAGCAACAAACGTCATTTCGCGGAGAGCGCAGCGTAACCTGCTACACAAACACCGCATGCACGACCATGAATTGTGGGAGAAACTCCCAGAACCTCCGCTGCGCAGCTGCCGTTGCTGGAGCCCGATTCGCGTTTCGTCCGCAGGTCGCCCCCGCATTGAGTGCGTTTTGTGGATGAATCCAAATAAATTCCGACATCACATCTAGGGGTATTCCGTGCATCATTATGATGTTGAATTGAAGAACAAAATTATATTACTGATCCAGATTACATTTTCATTAATTTATATCAATATCAATATTATCAATATATTTGGGATAAATACGTATCAATTTTTTTTAAGTTTGTATTTAATGTTTGATATATAGAATGATTCTAAATAAATGCGAAAAATTTTAAGATAATTCTTTACCAAAAATATAAATATCTTTTATATAAATATATTCCTTCTTGAAAAGTTATACTTTTCTGAAAGAAAAAATCCGATTATTATTTCTTTCTCAAATTTTAAATAAGTTAAAAATAAAACTTATTAGGGGACATTTTCCATTAATAAAAAGAATATTTGTCTTTTTAATTCTCCCATATTGTTGTAGGGATATCAAATTAACAACTCCTATTTAATTTATTTTTTACTTAAATTATTGATTTTATGAAAAAAATATAAATACATATATTTACTAATTAAAATAATATAATTAAAAATGTATTAAAATAATAAAAATATTTTAATTAAAAAAATAATTTAAAACACGAATAATTACCAAGTTTTAATAAAAAAGAGAATACCTCGTATTTAATATTACAATATTCTTGAAGTTTCTTTCCAATTATTTCGAAACGGTAGACCAATCAAGGCTTTCTAAATTCTCATTTGAGGATATCATATCACTAGTTAGTGAATCATCCAGTGTCTGATCTGATAAATCACTAGTTCGTGCCTTTGACGGCTAACCATCAATTGGCTCCGCGTTCAAAACACAGTCGGTTTTCTCTCATTAAAAAAAAAAGTCATTCGATATTTCAATAAATTGCCAAGTGATCGGTCACGTGATTATACCCGCAAGAAATTTCGCGGTTGCCTGACAAATTCGCGATAGCGCGACTCGGATGATCGATACGTGTTCAATCGTCTTCACAGCGTGACTCAACGTCGCTCGATTTCCACTCGCAATTATTCCTCCAATTGTTTGTAGTCACCACAGATTCTTTTGCCACGAGATTCGAGATTATGATCTCTCTCCAGTCTCACAATCAGGTTTGCATTCTCGACGTACAATTGCATCATGTTTCTGACAACATGCTTCGCGTGTCTTTCGTATATACATATGATCTATTGTCCTTGAACAAGTATAAGAACATTTTATCTTTTGCTGAATATGTATATAAACACATGCATATTTATACACTTAATCACTTCTTGTATGCGCAGTACAAAATTGCCACCATTGAGGACGCAGATAGGTGTGCTGACAAATACGATACACTGCCAGATTTATTCCGCAATACATTAGATTTTATATGTCTACAAGAGATAAAAAGAGCTGCAATTTTTAAGTTTTCCGATACAGATTTTAAAATCAATAATTTACTCAACAATTTTATATACAAAGCTTTTGATTCAGTTGTTTATGTACATAAGCAGTTACAGCTAAAATTTTTTGTATTTTTTCCTCTTGCTTGAACTTAAGATGCAAGTGTGAGCATTCTGATTAGATAATTTGGATATTCAACTTTTAGGTCTTATACCATCTGACGCAACTAGCATTGACAGCGACTCCTAGAACAACTTCGTATTCAGTCCAAGTTAAAAAACAGGATGAATCTTCACAAAAGAATTCAGAAGAGACGACGATTTGTCCTGATAGTCTTGAGGAGGTATTTCTATTTTTTCTTAAATATAGTTAAATTGTATATGAAAAAATTAAATTATAAAGATATATAAGAAATATATACATAAGATACATAGATATAAGAAATATTTAAGAAAATGAAGATTGAATACTTTAAAATTATAATTTTACATTTGTCTCGAACATATGTCATTGTGACTAAGAAAAAGTACTTTTGATTTGTTTCAGGCAACGAGAAATTGTACCGAATTACCAGAAATAAATCTAAGTACTTCAAATGTATTAAGAATGAAAGACAATAAGATTTGCTTAATGCTGGATAATGTAGCAATCGGTATATTTAGAAGACCTTTGGAAGAGAATAAATGGAGAGTGTCTTACTTATCCGGTCTAAGTTTTGCCGAAAACAGACGAGACTTCCCATGTTCGTCATTCACAGAACCCATTATTCTACCTGTTATTCACTTAGTGTCAAACCAGCAATACAAATTATTACACACATGGTATGGCAAAAAGCTACATAATTATATGCCGATTCGTACATTCAAGTCTCAACGTCATGTAAAAAAGGAATTGGAGCAAAATCCGTCGTTCATGAACAGACTAAAAAACTGGCTTGGTTTATCTTCTAATCTACAAGTGGTATTGATATTGAAATTTGCATTTTATTCAAACGATTTAACAATGCCAGATAATGATTTGGCTTATTAAAATATAATTGAGCGAAAATATGTTTATTTGAAGAATGTATGAACTATTTTGATTTATTTCATATTATTATTAGCAGGGTTTAGTACATGATCTGAAGAGTTCGGACTATGAGAAATTGAAACAGATCTTCAACAATACTGATGCGACAGCCGACGAACAGAAGAGAATAAAAATTGCTTTTGTAGAGGGATATGAATCTGGATTACAACGTCAGCGAAATCGAACAATGTGGCCAAAAATCATACAGAATATGTTAGCTGTCTTTGCAATTGTTCTTCTAATTGGACTTTATCGTATGTATATAAAAATTGATGTTACTTTTATTGAAAATTATGATGTTAACTATATTACTTATATTATGCAGTCAGCTATCCAGGAGGAGGAATATTCAAACTTCCTATGAGTCACCGGATTGAGATCGATCCAGAAGATATTCATGTCACTTTTAATGATGTCAAAGGGGTAAGCAATAGACGCCTTCCAAAATGTCTATAATTATTGTTAAATTTGATCCAAATATAATTTGACTAGTTTACATAAATATGTATTTTAAATATAAAAATTATAGGTAGACGAGGCAAAACAAGAGCTTTTGAATGTAGTAGAATTTTTGAAGAATCCTGATAAATTTTCTGCTCTCGGCGGAAAGTTGCCGAAGGGAGTATTATTAGTTGGTCCACCAGGAACAGGAAAGACATTATTAGCGCGTGCAGTTGCTGGAGAAGCCGGTGTACCATTCTTTCATGTAGCAGGTCCTGAATTTGATGAGATCCTTGTTGGTCAAGGTGCTCGACGTGTCAGAGATTTGTTTAGTGAGTAAAATCCAACGGATGAAAAGACGAATCTTATAAAAGAAATGGTAGTAGTAATGAATAAATCGCTAAAATTATAGGAAGATATGTCAATACTTTATGTGACTTTATGTAGGAGCGGCGAAAGAAAAGGCGCCGTGTGTAGTGTTCATTGATGAAATCGATTCTGTGGGTGCACAAAGGACGAACTCTGTTCTTCATCCTTATGCGAATCAGACAATTAATCAATTACTTTCTGAAATGGATGGGTGAGTTCATGAATGATTTAATATGATTTAATACATAGTTGTATTATAGTATTTTAGGTTTGTCGTTATATATATTAAAAAAAAAAATGTTTTTTTTATTAAACAAATTTTTAACTTTTTAAAGCAAAATTTTTATTGAAATTATCTCGTTTTATTCAAAATGTTTCTAATTTTTTAAGCTTTCGTCAGAATGAAGGTGTCATAGTTCTTGGTGCCACGAATAGACGCAAAGATCTTGACAAAGCGTTAATGCGTCCTGGTCGTTTTGATGTCGAGATTTACGTTAATAAACCTGATTATTTTGGCCGTAAGGAGATATTAGATCTTTATTTATCTAGAATATTGACGCATGAAGTTGATACAGTTTATTTGGCACGCTGTACTAGGGGATTCACCGGAGCTGACCTAGAAAGTATGGTAAGACAGATTTTCATAATAATACACAGCTTTTCTGATATCGTATTATTTTTTATTTACATATTGCTTGATTAATAATGAGGAGAATATGCGTATAACGAAATACATTTTTTATTATAATAGGTGAATCAAGCTGCATTACGTGCAGCAATTGACGAAGCAGATTGCGTAACTATGAAGCATTTGGAATATGCTAGGGATAAGATATTAATGGGTCCAGAAGGCAAGCTAAAGTTACGTAACGAAGAAGATAATCGTATTATAGCCTATCATGAAGCAGGGCATGCCTTAGTAGCATTTTACACTAAAGATGCTACGCCGCTTCATAAGGTTACCATTGTGCCACGAGGACCAATGTTAGGCCATGTATGTAGTTAATTTATTTATTAATTTAAAAATGAATAATTCTGATTAAATAATTTTTTAAATTATTTTGTATCTCAAAAATTTTTTGAAATGTAATTTTTATATATCACAGTTGACATGATTATTTATAACTTTATTTAAATTATTTATAATTTTATGTAAATTAAGTTAGTAGATATTTGTATAAACTGTGTTCGATTTTTTAATTTTAAAAATTATATATTGCAAATTATATATTAAAATTTAAAAAGTTATAAATTATATTGTTTGTTTTAGACTTCTTATATGCATGAAAAGGATGTTCATCATGTCACAAAGTCACAATTGTTAGCTAATATGGATTCCATGATGGGGGGTAGAGCTGCTGAAGAGTTAATATTTGGTCCAGAAAAAGTAACGATAGGAGCTGCTTCTGATTTAGAGGTACGATTATATTTTTGATTTTCAATTTTATGATTTTAAATTTTTGTCATTCATGATTTGCTAAATTATGAATGAAAAAACTTACGTTTCTAAAATAAAAAAAATATTTTTATATTTAACAGATTTGATTTATTAATTTTTATATGTTATTGCACGTACAAGATTTTATTTATCCAAGAAATATTAATGATATAAATTGAGTTAAATATAGAGATATGTTAAATATACGTATATACCTGTATTTCTTTTTTTCTTTTTGTAGAAGGCAACAAAGATAGCAGAGAAGATGGTGAAGATTTACGGAATGTCGGAAAAAGCGGGATTCAGGTCAATAGTAGAGAATAAGAAGCTTTTCGATAACAGCAACACGTACGCGCCAAGCACGAACGAACTCATCGACAATGAAGTAAAGCGGCTTTTACAGGTAAATATAACGTGAATTCTTAAATTAAAAATGTGAATCGATTTATGAGGAAACATTTTTTTCTTTTATAATACAAATTCCTCAATCATTTAAAATAGTATTATTCATTATGAGAAAATTATCAATATTTTTCCATTTTTTTTGATTACTAACTAAATCGTCTTCTTCATGTTTCTCTTATAGGAATCGTATGAACGCGCAAAAGGAATTTTAAAAATGCATGTCAAAGAACACAAACAGTTAGCAGAAGCATTATTGCAATATGAAACATTGGATGCAGATGATGTGGCTGCCATAGTAAATGGTAGATATAAATAGATTATATTATTAAATAAGGATAATGTGTATAATATAATAGTATGATTTTTTATTTTAATAATGTATATGTATATACATACATGTGACAAAATATAAAGGACATAAAATCATATCTATACGAAAAATGAGTTAAGAAAATTTTTTACAAATTTTAGCATAATTTTACCAAGATATTAGTATATCAGTTTATATTGAAAATTACATTTTATTTGATATTATTATTTCAGAAACAGGATTTAGTAAACGAGAATCATCTGCAGATTCAAAGAGGCCGACGAAATGATTTTAATCTAAGTGATTACTTGAAAACAAGAAGGTAGGAATGAAATATAATTATGTAAAATTTTAAACGTTGTAAACATTGGATAATCATTTTTATATATACTTATTCTTCTGGACTTTAGTTCGTAAGTTTAAAATATATTCGATATATATTCGAAATGATAAATCGCGAATCATATCTTTTTATTTTATCTCAAACATAATTTTTTAACATTTAATAGAAATATATACAAATTGTTATTCTATTATTCAGATATTTAAAAATAGATTGTTGCTGTCGTATAATGTCCGATCGCTTAGAAATGGATACTTCTTTGTAAAATATTTATGAAAATTATGCATATTTAAACGATCAAAAATATATCGTTTCTTATTAATTCCTTCCATTAAAATTTTATAAAATAAATTTTATAAAATAAAATCTAAAATACGATTATATGTTTATATTTTAACATTTTTATTTTAAATTGACGGATATTTTTTATAATAATATTTTTTGATAATGTCTATTATCATTTAAATTTAAACTTTGGTCAATTATTAAATATTGTAAATAAAGACTAACGATTTATTTAAAAGTTTAAATAGATTCTGTACTAATTGCAATTTTTAAATGAATAATGGAAGCAACTCAAAAAAATTTATTTTATCATGAGTCGCGTTTTTTTCGGAAATTTATTTTGTTCTTTTTACAGTTTCTTCCTGGGTCTGCGTTCGTTTAATAAAAATTTGAGCGATCCACTATTTTCTTCAAAAATGGAAATTAACGAGGTTATCAGCAGGGAATTAATTATCGGTGATTTCGTTTTCTTTTTATGTTCGGGATCTGCAATCGAAGATTCGCAAAGTGCCCAACGAGTATGAAAATATATTGGAAATATGATAAACTTTGATTTATAATATACTGGACATAGATATAAATTGTATTGAATTATGTATGTACATATACATATTTATATACATATATCCCAAGACTTATATATGTTATTTTGTCCCTTTTATATCCTTCGATACTCAATAATTACGATACTTATTTTTTCATGCAATATTTTTTCTTTTTATGGGTAATTGGAATCATATTTCAAAATAGTAGAATATGCATAACGCGACCGAAAAAAAGATATTCAGATAAAACTTTTAAATCGTATTTTGCTTAATGCAGCACGAATGATATAATCTGGAATCTCAAACTTCGAAATTCTTCTTTTCTACATCCGTTCGTACGCCGATAAATATGCGCGTATGACATATAATTTTTGGTTAAATATCCTATTGCAAAGTGATAATTTTTAATGAAGTGATTTCCGTAATATATATTTCGCTTTGTTTATATTTATTTTACAAACGCAGAGTAATCGTGCAGGGATAGGAAGAGGAGGGGTGCGAAATGGAGTGCCAAACGATCATTGCAGTACTTCAATTAAGGTAACGTAATGGTTACGATATGTTTGTGTGTTTGCTCACGATGTTTGGATTTACTCACGGTACGGAAGCGCATATGTTGCTACATTTACGTCATATCACGACTCGTTGCATTTTTCTATGCATTCTAACGTATATCGACAGTATCCTGCGAGCGATCACAAATTGGAGTGACAAATGATTGTATTTAACCGAGTTTTTCTCGATTATGTTCATACAGGATGAGGTGACAAGATCGATGGAAAAGCAACTTGAATGCGATCAATATGCCATATTGATTTTGCATAGTAAATTACATGCAATAACGTATCGAACTTTGTCATATTAAATAATAAAGAAAGTTGCTGACATTTCGGAATAATGTACATATCATTGTATTTTTGATCTATCTGTGCTAATTTTTATCTCGAAGAGATCATCAAAAATACGATGATATGTATATTATTTCGAAATGTCAGCAACTTTCTTTATTATTTAATATGCTTAATATTATGCAAACTTCGATACGTTATGTTATTGCATTTGTGCTAATTTTTATCTCTTCGAGATACAAATTAATACAAATAGGTCAAAAATACAAACAGTGAATTCATTTCAATGACATATGCTGATCTCATAAGAGAGAAGAAGATTAAATTTAAACAGAGAATAGCTCTCAACGAAGAAATCTCTATTTTTTTAAACAGCAAGCATTAATGAAATTTCTGAAAATTAACAATTAATTATTTTTGAAATAATGTATTCAATAAATGTAAGCTATTAAGCTATAAGTGCAAGCTATTATCCTTTTTAAATTACCATTATTCTCAATAATGAAAACTTATCATCCTTCAATTTTGCAGAAAAGCGCTCGTGCAATTTTCCAGTTCAGCGCAATAATTTTCTTTTCAACACAGCGAAGGAACGTTAGTCTGTCCTATTTATTTTTGACCCGACAAAAATTCGGTCATCCCTTGGCAATCGTCGTCGTCATCAGCGTCGTCTCGATGACGCGGCCGCTCGTCGCGCGGGAAAAGCGCGCGATATTTACGCGCTTTACCGGAGCTTGTGCCAGAGCTTTAGTATCGCAATTATATCAGACGTGGACCGGAGATTGAGTCGGGGCTCATAACTCTCGTCGGTCGTAACGTTCAGCTGCAGGCCGTTCGTTCGTCCGTGCCTGCATTTCATAGGCCGCCAGATGTTACGCGCCTACATATCAGCGGTCCGCACACTTCACGTGTGCGCGGTACGTACGTATTCATTACTAAATTACAAGCAATGCGAGCAAGTGAGCTCGTTTGCCGGGACGCGACGCGGCTGTGTGGAACAGGGACCGATGCGTTTCAACCGCGAATCGCCGATGGCACGTAAAACAACGGGCCGAGTCGACGGGCTCTGTTTGTTCGCCCGTGACGGAAACCCGCGGCGTTACGACCGCCGTTCTCTCCCTCTCTCTCTCTCTCTCTCTCTCTCTCTCTCTCTCTCTCTCTCTCTCTCTCTCTCTCTCTCTCTCTCTCTCTCTCGCTTCCTGCATTATGTAAGATCGTTTTCCCGCTCTTAACACTTTCATTAAATGAATTAACGAGATGATGAATAAGCGACGAATTGGACTGGGCGCACGTATGACCACACACTCTTGTATACGTAACTGAACTCGGCTCACTCAAAATGATACGCGGGGTGAGATTGAAGTGACATTCTTTGCAGTAAATTTTTTATCAATACTGGA
This sequence comes from Pogonomyrmex barbatus, assembly GCF_055798465.1. Lineage (NCBI taxonomy): Eukaryota > Metazoa > Arthropoda > Insecta > Hymenoptera > Formicidae > Pogonomyrmex > Pogonomyrmex barbatus. The sequence continues at coordinate 5,379,335 of NW_028297171.1, read as the reverse complement.
GGAAGAAATTATTTATATATATATATATATATATATATATATATAAAATGTACTTTTTAAAATTAGTTTAAAATTAACTTAAAATTATTATATTATTTGATTAAGATTACTCCGAATATGTGAAATGACAATTTAACTTTAGTAAAGAGCTATATTGCAATTGGGGTGACCCGATGTACAAGGATGATGTTTAGGATTCCAAAATTAATATTATGCTGGCGATTTGTTTAATGAAGAAAATCTTATCAATATATTCCCTATTGTACATGCATATTATTATTTATTTCCCAAGACTGGAGAGAGATATACATAAAAGAGATGTATATATTATATAAATTAACATAGTTAAATTAATATAGTTTGTATTTTTGCAATTTATGCTGTTTATCCAATTGCCTGCGATGTTCTATAAAATTTTTAATTATTATGTTACGTGAGATGCGGTTCATGGAAACCAGAGATGGATTTCTTCCTTGATTTTGTCACCGCCTTCCGAGTAGATATCATTAATCAGATTTTCGGTGCAAATTAGATTTTTTTATATATTTCCCTTAGATTTATATCACCATCAAATTATGATAATTTCCTGAATTTTATATTCGGTAAACAATAATCGACTGCTTATATACAGTGAGTAAACGAACGATCAATTCATTACTTAACTCCGTTCCAGCTTATCGCATTACCTCCCCTTCGCTTTCCTCTATCACGGAAAATTATTCGCACCCCTAAAACAATCTCTAAACAATCCAAATTAATTCGAGCGGACGCGCGCGATGATCGCGTTTTCTGTTCGCGGATAAATCGGAGGGGGTGAGGAGGCTCGAAGCACGGACTTGTAGCGAGCAGATACAAGTGCGGGAGACGGGGAAGGGAAGGGTGGTTTCTAGGGGGTTACATTGTCTGGGGAAGGCGAACACTATTTGCCGGCAAAGTAGATTAGGTCGGTATTGATAGAGACGGAGCGGCGGAAAGAGAGAGGAAGTAATAGACCGATAAGGGTTGAAGGAGGTTGGACGGCCGAGGCGAAGGAGGAAGATGGAGGATGGATGAAGGTTGGTTCTCTGAGACGGCCAATATAGGATGGGATATAGCAATAGAGTTTCGCTTACGAGGTATAACCGCGTTAGATGGTGCCCTTTGTTGTATCAGTGCGCCGAGGCGCAATTGCCTTAAGTTCTGATCTCACGAGATGTCAGGATGCTGGATAGCAGTCCGGCAGGACGGATAGTTTTTTCTCTCAAATTTTACGTACATCCGATCCGAACGATACTGCCACAGCGACACTTGTTTACGATGTAACTTCGGAGTCAATCAATTTGTCGTGGGTTGCCGATAGTTTAGCTCAGTTGTATAATTCTTGATATATAGGTGATTTTAGATCAGCCTTAGAGATAAGTCTCTTTCTAACTATGATCCTCTGGTTATTTTTAAGTCAACTTTCCTCAATAAAAATCTGAAGTAAGATCTCGAATTTTTTAATTTTTAATAGAAAAAAAAAGATTGCTAAATCTTGATACTATTTAAAAGTACTATTTAAAAGTATTGTCAAGCTAGAAAACAATCACCTATACTACTCGGTTTTCCACGAACTTTTACCCATTGCACTTTCTGGCTCGAATTGCTAAGGATACCCGGTGTATCTATTACATAGGATTGATCTTATCGCTAGAACGTAATCATCGATCTGTTATCCAAACTCGTGCATTGCAACGCCTTCAAGCGCCACGAATCACAGTGTTCCTTAGGGACTGAAAGAGCGCTTTAAACGCGCAACTACATTTTCGAATACGTTCCTTTATTGAATCCAACATCGTCGCGAGATCTTCGCCCGCAAATCATTTTATTGCACGCGATGCCGCAACCTGGGCATACAAAAGCGACTCGACGTCCCTCTTCGCGATTGCACGCATATATCGCATATATCCTCCACCGGTCCTTCATACTTCGTTTCCCCGTGACGCTTTTACATTTCTCTCTCTCTCTCTCTTTTTTTTTTTATCTTTTTTTTTGTATTTTTTATTACGCGGGCTGCACTTAGAATAGGTACATGCCGTCACGTCTGGCGGGTTAATCAGAATTTTTACGGGCTTGCCCGAAACTCGACGCAATCAACATTAAGCTTTACTGCCGGCTACTAATGCGCCGGTATCACGATCCATCAGTACGTGGCCGCATTTTATTATACAGCATCCGCTGCATCCGATTCTGCTTGTATCAAATCGACACGCACCCACCGCCCCTTCACCTCTTTTTCCTCGAATTGATTGCTCGTCGATTATTGATATGGTCATATAACATGATATTTTTGATGATACTTTCGCGAAATGAAGCATGATTACGACATTCATATCGTTTGATTTGAACGTACACATTACCTATTTCTTAAGAGTTTTTTAAAATAATGAATTAATTTAAAATAGTTAATTAGTGAATTAATAATTAAACGATAGCTAATAATAATGTTTTATCATTGCATATTAAGGATTCTGTCGTTATATTTAAGAGACGATCGCAAGTAACATTTTCCTATAAATGTCAGATTGAAAGGACAGGTCAGGTCTTGATGACCTAATAGTTGGTTACTTAATATACGTTGAACTTTATAAATTATTATTAATTTTATTAAAAGAATGGCAATCTTGAATATCTTTTTCGAGATCTATATATAAGAAAAAAATAAGAGTCTATTATTATTATTATAAATTTCACAAGATATGCAATTAAGTGTAACGTATTTGGAAGCAGGAGTTGGTTGTGTTCTATTTTATAATTTAAAGGGCTTCTTGATATAGAAAGAATATAAAGCCGGTATGAACCGCTTGATAATTTTATCCTCCTATTTCTGCCCTATAGACATCTTTAGCCCCTTGCACACTAATATTACATCCCCTTTTTGTAGCTTGCATGAAGTTACGCACTTTTTTCTAGAGAATTCAAGCAAAAGAAGCGGCGGTTGGTGGTGCGCGCCGCCCTTCCGTCACGAAGGACTTCGCGAGGAGGGGGGTGTAAGAGAGGGTAAGGGAAGCACGGCGTAGGAGCGTATAATACATAATGTTCTTGCCGCCCCTTAGAATGTACAAGGTTTCGGTTCGTACATCCATCTCCCGCGTCATAAGCACGCCGACTAAAACATCGTCGATTTTTCTTGCATAGGTGTTACGTGTTTTTGATAAATGGCTACCCGCGCGATCTACCCCGTCTACCCCTCCCCATGCCATTCCCCTCCCCGTCTCTTTTTCAGCCTTCTTCCAACTTCCTTGTTTCCGAAATGCACTAATATGCACTTTCTGCAACCACAATTTGGGAGAACTGATAGGTAATAGCTAATTTAACGAGACATGCGACGTTCCATCTTGATTTAATTCTTATCCTTCCTTCCGTCCTTTTGAAACGACAAGAGAGACTTTTAGCGTGAAAAAAGAAATAAATGGCACAGGTGTTTCGCGTGAGATTCTTATCTGCAGAGTCAATTTTTCCTCAGCTAAACTTCTCAATTTTCGATATTACGTCTTTGTAATGGCAAAGCCTCGAATAAAAATTTTGTTCAAGCCCATATATTGAATTGAATCGAATGAATTGAATCGAAAAAGGTGCAGCTTTGCCATCCGTTTTTTAGAAAAATTATGGATCCCTGAAAAGTTTATGTAGAAGAGAAAAGTTTTGTCAAAGACTTCAAATTAAAATATAACGCGTTTAAAATGATATATAAATTTATAATTTACGAGTTATTTGTATAATGCTATTTAATTTCTAATAATTAACAGTTGTGTAATTGGCATTGTGTTAAATTTCTGTTAAAAATGATTTTTAAATTACGGGAAGGAATCTATAACTGAAAAATAATTTCCGCGTCATGTTTTATTTATATTCTCTTTTTATAAATGGAAGGAGGTTTGCGTCAAGATTTATGGAACGTATATCCTTAAACCGGACATATCGTTGCAATTTTGTCGCTTGATTAAAACTGCTTTTTTATTGGTTATCGATTCATACTAATATGCCTATCTTGTGCGTGGCGCGGACGTTATCGATCATTCGCTTTACGACCAATAGGACTTGATGATCACAGCAGGAGACTAACCGGGGCGAGGATATCGGCAGGACGAGCAAATGACTGGCGCAGCACGCGATCTTCTATTACTTACCGCGTTAATTGATATTGATGTGACGTAGTCCCTTTCGAGAAAACTGATCGATATTAATCGCGCCTGTGACGCACCTTACGGTATTAATGAAAAAATAACGCCAGTTAAAGTTTTTCAATATTTCTTTTCATTAATTAACGCATAAGTCTCAATAATATCCCTGTGTAATATCAATATCATTAATAAGAATGGAAAATGATGTTGAAAATGAAAAAAAAAATCAATGTTAAAATAATCGATTATAAATTAATTGATTGAGTGAACTGTCATTAAAGATTGTCATTGAAGATTGACTTGGTTTGCGCAACTGAAGATTCCGACCACACAGTTGAAGTAATTTCTCTCATAAGATTTCCGATCTCATCGATTCAAACAAGTTCGTAGACGTTCGTAGACGAAAGTGAACAAAAGGAACACGGGGATTGAGGGGCGATGATGTGAAAGGGACATATCAAGCGCATCGTCTTGTTTCTGGCAATTACTCATGATCGACGTCACGCGCCGAGTGTTTCCAAAGTCCATCGCGACTAATTGCCACGAAGGCGACAGCCACGAAGTAGCCATCGGAAATTTGTCAATTGCAGGTAACTTTGGCTCGTTCCGCGCACAGTTTCCTCACAGATGTTCCTGATAGGCCAAAGTTACGGGCTACGCTTGCGGAGCACCTTACTTCGACGGCCGTTCCCTTGTACACCAATTTCTTTATCCCCCTCATCTTCGCGCACACACATACACATGCATACACGTATACACTCGCCTCCATCCCTACCCCCAAGTCACCCTCGTTACTTTCTTTGTTTTCTTCCGCTGTCGAATGTCGCGATCGTAAAATCGATACCTACGAGTATACCTACGACTGAATCCAAGGGGAATTCGTACATAGATTTCAGAAAACTCGAAAATTGCATTCTGTTGTTCTCCAAATATAAATCCACCGAAAAAAAATTTATCAATTGGACCGCAAAAGAAATCTCTACTATTCACTTTACCGGATATAAATACTTCGACATTTCCGATTGTACATTTGATTACGATAAAAATTAAATCTTGTCTTAAGAGTAGATATAAATAAATTTTCAGAGAAATACTCTTTAAATGTAGAGAAACAGATTGTACATGAATTTCAGAAAATTCGAAAATTGCATTCTGTTATTTTCAAATATAAAGCTATAATAAATCAACTGAAAAAAATTTATCAATAGAATCTCAAAAGAAATCGTATTATTCACTTTATCGGATATAAATACTTCCGAATGTATTTGATTGCGATAAAAATTAAATCTTGCCTTAAAAGTGGATATAAATAAATTTTCAGATGAATATTTCTTAAATATAGAGAAATATGATGAACGTCATGTTATAACAAACGTTAAAAAATATGGCAGCAAACTTGTTTCACGAGAAAACACCAACTCATTAAGTGTATTGCTACATGGGGAACTATTTCGAAGATGACGGGAACCATTAGCGAGTAACTAATTGAGGGGTTCCGAGGTAAAACCCGGTAAACTCGAGTAACAGACATTTATGCAAATGTCAGTTACCTGATTTTACGTCCGAAACCCTTAATTAAACATAGTTGTCAGGTGGACATTCCAAAAGCTTAAAAGTCAAACTTAAAGAAAATCGCACATAACTGTAAGGAACATTTACGCCCTTTTAAATAACGGAGATGGAGATTTGCATCACAATAGCGTATAATTACAATAGTGTGATATTGTATATTATATTCATTCGCAGATAGATTGAAGGTTTTACGTTTATCATTTATATAAAAAACAGAATAAAACAATAATGAAAAAAAAAATTAATTTCAATAAAAAATACAAAACCTTTTGCATCTCTCTTAATTCACTATACAGAAAATTAAAATAAAACATTTTTTTATCATTGAATATTAAAAGTAATCATCTATCGGACTGTCGCCTTCGCCTCTCTCCTCGCGCATATATGCACAATTATCTTTTCAAGATCCGCATGAGCGGTCTATTATTCTTATACGCATAATATCCACCCACCTCTTCTCTCTCAGTCTCTTTCTTTTTCTCTTTCTCTTATTCTCTTTCGTTTCCATTTTAAAACTGTTAAGTGTATTTAAAAGTCTATCTCAAACCCTGTTCAAAGCCGCATTCATGGCTGGACGCAGTCAGGTGGCGTTTCACTGTATTTTCTCAGAATTCTCTCTCTCTCTCTCTCTCTCTCTCTCTCTCTCTCTCTCTCTCATCTCGCGATGCGCGTCGCGATGCGTTGCGATGCATCGCGTCACCTAACGCGTTGTCGGCCGGATCTCGCGCGTCGGCCACGTGACGTGGCACGTATACGCGGAGCAGGCGTCGAGACGCCGCCGGAAAAGGGCGTCCGCGGCTTTATGTTCCCGTTGGGAATTCCGTTCTCATGCCTCACGGCGTTTCGTTTCACGTCGACGTCCCACCGCTGTATGCGAAACTACCATACCGTACATGTACACGCACACGCTCCACGTACCACACACACACACGCGCGCGCACACACACACACACACCCACACACACACACACACACACACACACACACACACAGGCACACGTACACGCATACACGTACGCGTGAACATGCGCGCATATTCAAAGCCGTACTGTCAGACCGGACACGAAACTTTGCTGGATCGCCTGCCGTGATCCGCGAGTCACGAGACGCGATACGCGTGTCAGGATCGGCTCCGCGAGACGATCGCGTGCGCAGATGTATTAGCAGATTGTTGTTGCAATTTAACATTATGTGATTAGCGTGGCGCACTGCGTGATAGCACTTAGTAAATTGGCTCAAATCAAATAGTAACGATATTCGACGATGACGGCATCTTAGTCTTAAAATATTTGCGAATATTTTAATGTAAATTTTTATCTTAACGTAGATTTCTATCTTCATGTGAACTCATACCTGGGTACCATGGATGGAATATTTAAGATTTTGAGATTTCGTGTTTGGGACGCTTGAATTTTTGCGAACATCGCATTTTAACTTAGAAACGTTAAAATGTGATGTTATCTGGAGCATATTGCAGGATTTTCAAATTTAAACGTTCTGAATTTTGGGGGTATTAACCTTTATAATTTATATTACTTTTCATAATCGGTATTTCATACCAAATTAAATCTGCGTATTTATTACATTTTCATCTAACAGTATTTTCGTATATGAACATATATTTTATTTAGTTTTCAATTAAAAAATATATAATATTAATTTCAACAGGTATCAATATAATATAATAATTTTGATAAGTTCTTGATTCTATTGGAATCTACATACATAAAAATCAGCTCAAAAGGGTTCATTAAAATATATGAGACTAAAATATATGAGATATTACAAAATATATGAGAAAAAGGATTTTATATAATCATATTATCCTTTACATTTTACATTTTACATTTCTCTGTGAGTTATCGTCGCTTTTTTTATGCCGTGGGCGTAAAAAAGAACCCCGTGGTTCCTGCTTGAGAATCAAGCGGGGAACGTCAAATGTAAACGTGTCGCGCAAGAGAATCCCTTGACAACGAGAAATTTAAAGTCCGTTCGTGAAATTCGAGCATCTTCGCACCGGGAGTACGCGCCAGATACGAGCATCCTCGAATTTAAGGATGCTCGAACAACTGTTGCGTGCATCCTTCGCAGCTTCTTCCGCGTCGTCTCACCTTCCGCACGACTGCTCGCACAGCATGCGTCGCGGCGCATCGCGGCGCATCGCGTCGCGCCGCTCCGCTCTGCTCTGGAATATGCGCGGCGGACTCGCGCGTGCGAGAGGTCGCCGCGGGCGTACGGGACGCCCGACGTCGCGACGTACGGCGTCGCGGCAACGGGTACTGAGCGCCGCGCCGTCAGTTTGCGTCTGCCTAGGGTCGCGACGTCCTCGTTCACCACGTACCACTGAGATCGCGCCTCGTCGCTTCCATATACGCGATCGAACATCGACGGCCGACGACGTCATCTCGTCGACGACGTCCCGACGAGGGACGCCAGAAATATATCGTCCAGAAATATATCCGATCGCGATCGATAGATCATAGGCCACGTGACCGATCGCCGCAAGCATCTTTCCTTTCCGTTTTACGGCGATCGACTGGTCCGGCGGGGGAAGTTTGAGGGAATCCTCGGGTATTCCGGGGGTGAACCTGAGAATTCTCAGAATTCTCCCAGGATCCTTGAGAGTCCTTGGAGAAGTTTGCGAGATAAGTCGGGACTTTGCGAACACTCCGGAAGCAACTCGGAGCGTCTAAGATATCTCAAAAGTTTGAGGAGACATAAGAAAGCTTGCAGATTTTTGGATAAGTTTACGAGATGGCGAATTAGTTTGTAAAAAGCGCGAGGAAAGTCGCAAGTTTTTGGAAAGTAGATCTCGAAATTCTGCGACGTGTAAAGCAGTTCGGAAGTGTTTGGAACATTATCAAGAGCCACTGAAAACTCTAAGGAGTTTTCAAGAATCTTTAGACATCTAGACGGGGAGGATCAGAAATTCTTTCGCAGTCTGCGAAAATTCCTGCGAAAGATCTAACACAATTTCAATTCTAGCTTTTGAGAAATTGTGTTCCAAGGTTACCATACAACTTTTTACGTCGCGTAGATTTTTGATCACGTGACTGGGGAGTTTCAAAACTTTCAGAAATCTACCCTGAAGGTGTGCACCGCGTTTTATTTACATCAAGAGAAGACTTTTATCAATATTTTTTAATGAGACCTAAAGGACTCTCCGATCGAAGTAAAATTGATTAAAAGTGAAATCAAGTAAAGAATTAACTTTCTCGTGCCTCGTGCGTTTCATACTCTATCTATCTATTATCGAGGACTTTCTATGGAATCTCCATTGCAAATTCTCAACTGACGAGTGTTTCTCTAGGACTCCGTTTGAATCTTTACCGGAGGATATTTTCGCTCCGCGCTTCGAGAACCTTAAAGTGAAAGGGCTTGACGTTTAAAGGGCTTCTGGTTATCCTGCCCCGTCATGACTCCGAGGAGTTCTGTTTGAATAGTCCTGAATACAGTAAGAACGACATAAGTGGAATTATCGAAGATCAATAAAGCCTTGAAGTTGATCGATCAGCAGCCCGATATTTTTGAGGAATCGGTGAATTCAATTCGACGACTCGGGGGACAGGAGTAGATGGATCTATTTTGATATCTAACAGAATTGTTTTCTTCTCTCTACAGAAATTTTGGTGAGTAATGATTTTCAATTATATTTACATATTGAATAAAACGCGGATATTTATATGTTGAATAAAACGCGAATATCAAAATAATATTTCTAATTGTATATATAATATATTTTTTCTCTTTTTGTTATATTTACGATCGTATAAATTGCTAATAAAAACTTTCATATAAAAATAACAAAGTTATCAATTATGTATTAGTTTATTAAAAATGCAAATTACTATATTAATTATGCATTTCTGAAAAAGAATTATATAACAAGTAATTTAAGAAGAGTAATTTAAGTAAAAAAAGAATTATTTAGTCGGTTATATATAATTTTTACATAAATATAAAAATATATTTCAGCGAAACATATACAGTGAATGTAAAAAATCTATATATTCTTCGTGACTATCTAATTGCACTGACATTTGAGCATTCAAACATCAGAAAAATATTGAAATATTTTTGTTAATCCACGAGAAATTTAAATTTAAGAGCATAAAATCCAAATCCATTTACGGATTCATGGAATTTTTATCGTGTAATTTATCACATACCCCATGCTACACTCTCGAACATATACCGCCTCGTATTGTCACTTGTTTCGAGCAACGTAGTTTTACATAGTAATAACATAAATATTCAAATATTCACAAATGTAAATATTCCAAACACCCAGAGTAATAAAATAAATATCTGAGTAAAATGAAAAAATACCCACGAAATATTCGTGGATATTTAGCTATTCTACAAATTACAATATATAATATGTACGTATATATATATATATCCTAAGCAAATTCCAAGAATATTAGAGAGCGGGAGAGGAGATACGCATTTCATTTTTTATTTTTCAAATAACGGAATATCAGTCGATTCGCGAATTTCAAACGCACGAAAATTTGAACGCATTTACGGATTAGCGAGTTTTAATCGTGTCATTTATTACCACGTGCCACATTATATCCTCGAACGTACACCGCGCCGTATTGTCGTTTGTTCCAAGCAACGAGCTAGATTACTGCTGGGTGAACTTCACAACTTAATTCTCTTTCGCGTCGCGCAGCAGCTGCGAATATCAGTCTGCGCGATTGCTCGCGAGCTTACGCGCCTCACTCGCGCAAAATCTCCGGCTCCGGACGAGCTGCAGCGCGAAACTTGGCACTAAACTCCCGCATTACCCTTGTCGTTCGCTTTCGCAGACTAGACGACGGACGTACTCACTGCGACGTAAAACTCGCTTCCCGGAAAATTCGTTATCAATTTCTGCTTATCAGGACGTGCCGTCGCTTTCGAATAAGGACCCGTTCATCCGCTCGGACGAAACCCTGAGAGCGCGCGGCACGGGGATTAACTTGAAATCAGCGCCGCGGCGTGTACTGATTACGAACAATCGTAATTAAATTCTTTCCACGCTAATGACTGCTGGCACTTGAGCTCCGTGCAAATGATATTTAAATTAGCACGCGTCCCGTATACTAATCAAAGCCGAATCTCTCCTCCGCGCCACGGACGTGCTCCCTTTCCGCCGAATTATTAATTAATATCTCATTACGATCGCATCAACTTGGCGCGATTTATCTGGGAAAAATCGGATCTCGGGAAAATCGTTTGAATAATAATCTCAATAATTTTGCTTCGCAAAAGAATTATTACCGCCATTATATACGTTTGTAATAATTTCATATTAATCCTGAATTGCAGTAAAGTATCATTGATATACTTTTTAGTTTTAAAAATATATTTTTTATAATTAGGAAAATCGATCACGATTTGAAAATTAACAATCAGTTTCAAATTTTGATCGGATTGTAAATTATCGATATAATATATAAAATTTTATGATTAAATTAAATTTAATTGTTCTTTTTTTTTTACAAAGATTTAAGATTTTTAATAAGTCTTTAAAATTTCTTGAATGTTTTAAGTATTAGAAATTTGACTCAAAATATCTGATATAATAATCATTTTAAAATAACAAGTGAGAGGAATATATTATTCAGAATCGCGTGGAATATTTCGGTCTATATCGGACTATTTTGAACTCACCTTGCGCGGTCGCTTGCGTCAAGGTAAATATTTCACGTAGTTTATTAGAAGTATGTTTACGAAACGAGAATAAGTGGCTTCTTTGAGAAATCGTTAAACAATCACGATTGCTTATACAGGGTCTCGCAAGCGTTGCAATTGCTCGCTAAAGTAACCGTCTGCTAATACCTATACACGAAAATTTTTCAGATGCTGAAGAAAAACAATCGATCGTGAAATCGATGTTAACCATAAGCTTCGTTTCACGCAAAAGCAGATTCTCGAAAAGATTAATAATAATCATTTGTACCGAGAAGAGTTGGAAGCAACAAAAAAATTATTATCTATGTTTTCACAGTGACTTTTCAAACGTATACAATTTTATATATTCTATAAATATAAATAATTATTATATTTATTAATTATAATTTTTTAATTTGAACTTGACCATCTTTTTCTATAGAAAGAATTTGAATTAAATATCATTTTTTTCAAACTATGCTTTTCTATATTTATGAATGTTTAACATTTTAAACACGCTAGTTAATTTAAATTATAAATTAATATTTTATTTTTACAGAATCGATTTGTTATAAATTTGTTTAAAGTGTATAAAAAGTAAATTTTAATAACTTTTAATAAAGTCTCAAGTACTGTTAAAAAAATTTATTTTAAATTGTTTAAAAAATATTTTCTTAAATAGATAAATTATGTGTATATGTATATATAAAATGAATTAAAAAGTATGCAGAGAAAATATCAAAATATAAATAAAAATTAGAAAGTAATCGAGAACAATTTATTATATATCTAGGTTAACCGTTTTATTCATTATTTTATTCATTTATTTAATTATTCATTTTTTTATTTTATAAATAAAAACGTACTATTTAAACAAGTTTTATTTAAAGAAATTTCGACTTTTTTTGCTCTTAAAAAAAAAAAAATCAAGGTAGATGAAAAGAAATGTGATCTGAATAAATAATTTTTCGATCAATATAAAATTAACAATGTAATATTAAACATCAATGTAATAGTATAATGTAATATTAAAACATCAATGTTAATAAGTAAATTCTTTTTTTCAAATAATTAAATTTTCAGAACTTTTCATACAACTTTTCATTGATTTTTATTGCTATCAGCTGTAAAATTATTATTTGATATTAACATCAATTTATATGAATAAAAATAAGCTTATCTACACTCATAGTATTTCTGTGATCAATGAGTTATAAATTTTATTGTGTAATTAATTTTATGATCCTTTTTTTTACGGAAATACGTCAATATAAGCTCAGTATTCAGAACGCGCTAACAAAGTTCCACAGGCATGTCTGTCGAATATCAATAGACAGTTTCAAAGCATATTCCAACGCGATTGGTTAATCATGCGTATAGAATTTTATCAGAACATTGTGAATATAGAAATCGTGAATTCTCAATTTCAATGTATGATTGATTTCTATTAGCTTTTATATAACTGTTTTGTAAATTTGGATATTGTTAAATCTATATTTTAACACATCCAAGCTATTGTTAACGAAGAAATAAAATGTGAAATACTTCTTTGAAAAGGAGATATGAGATTAATAAGATTAAGAAGAATATTATATATGTATATTCAGATTACGTGCATTTTGACTCATTCCATGTAATATAAAATTAAATATAATTTTTTTTTTATAGTAATAAGGAAATGATAAGATATATAATGCATAGTGCGTAAATATGATGTAAATGAGTACCTCTGAAGAACACTGGCGTGTATCTTTTTCTGAAACATTTCAATTTTGTACAATATTTATATAAGATATTTAGTATAGTTTGAAAACTAAACAAATTTCTGCAGATAGGACAAAATGCTGCAACATGGTCCGAATGGCGACAAAAGCAGCTGCATTCCAGTTGCGCAGAAGTGCATCTCGAATGCGGCCGGTCGGCTGCGCAACATTCCGCAATAGCTGCGGTCATTTTCAACACGCTGGGTTAGCCAGGAATGTTAATAGAAAATACTCGGTGTCTCCAGACTTTAATTATGAGGCGCGAATGGTGATCGCGAGAGAGTCGGGCCGGAGTAAGGAGTAAAGTCGGGCGGGATGGTGGAAACAGCGCAAGAAGGAAGAAGGGTAGGAGCGCCCACCCCTGTGAAGTCTCGAATTACACAGAGGGTGAAAATCGTGTCGCTTGTTCAACGGAAGCGTCGCGTTTACAACGAAGAAAGTGTTGAGAATTGCCAAGATCTGGGACTGCTCGCGAGATATTGGAACAAAACGGCAACTCGGAGGAATCGTAAACGTCTTAAAGAAAATGCGTTGCACACGGAGAGAAAAAAACGTGGAGAATTAAAAGATGGACTGCGAGAAGAGAGAAAAGGAGAGAGAGAAAAGGAGAGAGAGAAAAAGATGGGAGGCGGGGAGAGGAGAATTGAAATAAATCATGGAAAAGATAGCAAAAATGTTGAAAAAAAGAAAGATAAGGTCATGAAGCGCAGGATAGATCGTTGTGAAATCTCGCTGTAAAATTCCAATTCTTCTCTTTTATGCGACTTTGCGCCAAGTCGATTTTCAAGGTTGATCTTTGAAACAAGCCGCGGGTGCCGCAACGTTAAATTCGCGATTAAAATGCATTGCGTAAAATCAGAGAGACGGCCTGCGCTCCTTTCGTTCCTGCATGGCGAGTAAATTACATAGCGCCGTCAATCCGGCTCGGATTTCTCCAAAGCCCCCCGGTTCACGCGAGACGGAGCAAAGCGGAATAAGGGGAAGTAGAATTGCGCAAGGCTCAACGAAGCAAGTTGAGCAAGGAATGGAAGGATGCGCGACATCCCAAGGAATGAGGTAAAACCAGAGCTGGAAAGTGGACCAAGAAAAATGAGAAAAGCGAAGCGCGACAGTACGAAACGAAGTAAACCGAAGCGGGGCAATGCAAAGAAATTAAAAGAAACGGAGCAATGCAAAATAAACGGGAATATAGTAGAGAGAAAATAGAGCAAAGTATAGTAGAATAAAACGTATAGAGAGCGAAAAAAAGTGGAGAGATCCAGAGCACGAATAGAGTAAACTGGAGGGTTAAAGAGAAGCGGAATGAGGGAAGCAAAGCATAAAGCAAAGTAAAGCGCGGTGAAATAATGCAAAGCAAAGTAAAATGTAGCAGCGCGAAAATAGAACCAAATAGAGTAGAATAAAATAGAGCAATATGGAGAGCAAATAAATTATAGAATAAACCGAAATATATTGAAATTGAATAAGATATAGAGGCTCGTTCGAAAAGCCGAAAGAGAATTGAGAATAAAATATAGCGGTGTAATGCAAAACAACAATAACAAACGTTATTACGTTGTTATTTCATTAATTATTACATTTCTATCGCGTTGAAAATGTTTGATTGAAAATTTTAATACTGAATTAAGCAGCTAAAGGATTTTGAGACAATATAAACTCTAGTTTCGGTATCGATTCCCTATGAATCCAAAATAACATTATAAAAATTTATAATGGCGCATGTAATGAAACACACGGCACACAACACAGCGAGAAAATTAAACGCGCGCGAATGCGCGTTTAACGGATGCGATATATTTACGCGTTAGCAATTGTTTAACGCAGTTTTTGCAGATATAATCGAAACAATTTATATTATTTAGATGAACATAAAGGCGCCGTTTCCGGAGTTTCGATAATACACGCATCTGGCGAGGAAAGGGTGGAAAACGAAATGGCGACAATGAAAATTCGTTATCCGTTGTGTAAAATGAAATTTACGCGCCGGGCGCGATACAATGGATCATCTCGATCCAAACGTATCGCTTTTTGCAGTCGCGAGCCGAGGGTTCGACAATTCCGCTCACAAGCTGCGTGTGAAAGATGTGCCGCACGGATTTATCCGCGAGCGAGTCGCCACAAAAGCGGCCCCTTTCGTCGCTCTCGCGTTTTCGTGCCAAAATGCGTCACGAAAATACGGTCGCAGCTTCCAGCGTGTTCGATTGAGTTCAAAAGGATCCAAAGATTTAACGGTTTTGCAATCCTGGACCACGGGGACGGGCGGCGGCCCCGATTGTAAAGATGCAGCAGATCCAAAGCTTCAGATATTTAAGTATCTAAAGCGGTGTAACGCGGAGTTATTCCAGAGTAAATCGCTGCAAGCGCTCCTTTATTCATTTCGCTTTGACGCACATACATCGCGGATAAATTTGATACGTTTGTAAATACCTGAGCGAGTCTGAGGACTTAAAGATCCAAGGAAAGATATCGATGAAGATGTGGATCTTCGCGACTCATTCTTGCGCCTTCAAGAATTCAGGATTCTCAATATTTATTAAAAATTTTAAACTTTAAAAATCTGCAGCAGAGAAGACGTTCTTCATGTCATAGTTCGCGACAGGCCCAGTAAATATTTAAAGATTAAGTAAGTAAGCTTTGAGATCCAACAATGTTAGATTTACGGGCACAGCGACGTAGATCTTTAAAAATGTTTGTGCTAAAATCTTAAATATTACAGATCTTCAAACTTTGTGTTCAGTTTTCAAATATCTACATTTTTTATACATTGTATAAAAAGAAGGTTGCTTTTTAAAATATTTTATCTATCTCGGTTCTAATCTATTATTTTGTAATTAGTATAATATGTTATGATGAGCACAAAACTATCTTGACAGTGATTATCAACTACAAAAATATTACAATCTAGATTTATCGCTCTTCTAATTTCACGAATAAAACGTTGAATAGATTTAATTCTTAATCCATTTTTACGAGTTTTCTAAAACAAGTGAAAAAAAATGGGAACTTTCAAAAACGTCATGTTTTTCTGACTCATGGATATTGTTTTTCTACTCGTATTATTTTAAATTCCGATTATCATTTTCAAGCACCTGCGGATTTATAAATCATAAGTTCGTTGTATCGAATATACAATGGAATATTTTAGATAAAATATTAATGAAAAAAGGTCCATACGACCAGCGCGCAAGTACACCGCCTCGACGTAAGGACGAAAGTCCCTATTGTTTGCATTTCCACGTATGTACGGCTCCTTGGAAAACCGGGTCCATAATTTTAACGTTTTTGCATGCCTTCGTATCTCCTTCTCTCTCTCTCTCTCTCTCCTTCTTCCTTCTTTCCTCCTTTCGTTCTCCATTCTCCCTTTCTGTTCCTTTATCATCCGAGAACGGGATGAAAGCTCCGACCGCATGAAAGCGCGCCTTTTTGCCCCGGGAAATAAAAATTACCATGTCAGACATAAACCGCTCCGTCTCTCGCTTTTTTCCCACCACCCCTGGCGGACTTTCTTCCACCTCTACGAACCCTCGTCGTCTCATCACACTCCACCATTTGTGCCACTTCGTGAAAGAACAAAGCCGCAATAGGACTGATACGCTTTATTAGCGTATCCAATCTTCATTTGTAGATATTGAAAGATGGTATCACGTAAATATAAATTGAAGATTTGTCAAAAATTATGAATTTTTTTTAAATTTTCAGACTTCCTGATCTTTTTACATATAAACACAGATCTCAGATTTAATTATTAAAGTAATAGAAATAAGAAAATCATAAAAACAATATTTTGCAATTAAATCTTTTTTAAAAGAATTTGCAAGATTAATAAATTAATCATTATTTATAAGTAATAGTAATAAAAAATATTTTTAAAATATTTAATAGTCATCTCGTTTATGTTTTTGTATTTGAACAAACTTGGAATAAATAGTTACTTTTAAGTAAAATCGAAATTAGCTTGGTATGATTTGTAATCAAATTCAATTCCTAATTAAGTATGTTTGTAGAATTAAACTAATCCTTTGTTTTTTTCTATCTTACCTTCTCCATTCTTAATTAATTTTTTCGTTTAGCGATGTCAGTTGTCTGAAATTAGCACTTTTCTCATTTTTTATCAGAAAAGGAACCATTACGTTCTCTTTTTATCGGCTTTTATCTTTTTAATGAAGAGCTATGTCGACTTCGGACTCGTTCAAGGAGGAATCGAATTCCGACGACGACAGGCGGAGAAATCGGCGGACGCTTAAAAGCTGTCATTCGCCGGTGCGGTTGCAACGGAGTGCAAGAAGTGCAACGTCGGCTGCATCTCGTCTCGCATTTACACCGGCAAGGAGGATATTCTCTCTCGGTTCGCTAGCAATCGAGTATTCCGAAGGAGTTAAATAATTGCTAACTCCCGTGGAAACTTTCCTGCAGGCAGATCGGGTACGTGAAAGATCGCGGATCAATGACATGGAAAATGGAGAAGATCAAAAGAATTTCGAAAAGATGGGGGAGATAAAGAAAATGAAAAATACTGCAAATCTAAAGATCTTTTGGTAACTTTAGATCTTAAAGGACGCGGAAAATTTCACTTTGAAAAATTGACTAATCTGCAAAAAGTAGCTAAAAATAGAGAAGGTATGCAAGTGCGGAACTTCTGGGGCAAGGGAGACACGAGACTCGAAGTTTCGAGACAGGAAAGAAACGGATAAAATTGAAATGTTACGAAACGATATGTGAAATATGTGGAAAGATAAAGAAAGCATAAAATATACCGAATTTTAAAAAATGTAGAAACGAAGAAAAATATAGAAATTATAATGATATGAAAGTAAAACCAAAGATAACTTAAAAATAAATATAAGAATAAGACATTTTTTTTTTTAAACGAGAATATTCAGAGATGACGGCAGAAGAAGAGATGGATATGAGAAAACGAATGCATATCGACGTTGAGATATCGATTATGGCACGTGCGTGGTGTCAATATAGTTTTATAGATACACGTGTGTACGCACACACATACATACGCAAAACGCATTTCGATACCTCAGACGGTTGGACAGTTATTGGTACTTAGAAGTAGAGCATCGGAGAACCATAAACTTGGGCGATCGGAGGTTACAGGGGCGGTTTAAGGATTGTACGGGGCGATGGGGGTTGAGGAGGAGACGTCCCCGATCCGTGTGCAGGCTGCATCTGCATTTAAAGTGGTTGCGCTTGCCAGATACTCCGTTGCGAAATCACGTGATGCGTGATTTCTATTGTTTCCTTCCTATTCTCTTCCTTCTCTTTGAATCGACAGCGTCCCGATATCTCACCAGACAACATCAGATTCTTGGCTTTCATTGGGATCCAGGATTTTCTTCCCGACTCGCGGATCGTGGATTTAGACTTCTATCCCGTGAATATCCCGTGATGCAAATTTATGAGGTATCTCAAGGTCCAGGCTTTAAGATTCAGAATTTTCAGAATTTTGGGACAATTTAGGATTTTATACCTATGGATTTAGTGGTATCAAGCGTGCTTTTAAGATTCAGGATCTCATTCAGTGTCGCAATGATATTTCAAATTTAGGATTTAAAAACCCAGCGATGTATAATTTTTTGCTCCGAATAAATATTTTAAAACACATTCGGAGGAGAAAGTATCATCAATTAAAAATTATTTGATAAATAATATTTCAACTATGTATTATCAAGTACAATGAGAATAATAAATAACATTATTATTAAAGAATATAGTAACTAATCACTTGTTATGAATCATTAGACAAACTAACGTATTCTATAGCATTGTTGTATAGTATTATTGTTAAAATATATTTTTTAAACTTATCTCCATAATCTGATGGCATTATATTTATTTAAAAAAAATACTTAAATTAGAAAAATGGAAAATCATATCTTATTTGAAGGATAAAGTCTAAAAAGTATAACTTTATAATTATACTTTTATAATTGAATCGTTATTTCACCATCAATTAATAATTCACATATGTTGTTATCGCTACTATACTTTTATAATATTCAATATTCCACTTTAATTCTTATTACTTCATAAAACTAGTTGTAGGAAATAGATAAAATATTAGCAATCGCTTTAGTAATTTTTATAATTTTGTGCCATAGCATCACTTTTATAACAATTTAATTCTACCAACGTTAAAATGTTTTAGAAGAAATTTCGCAAACGTCAATGCATTCAAAATTATTGATGTTTACTTTTACTTAAAAGTACGCTGTTTAATAACACGCAACGAATTTCGTTTGTTTTTATACGTTTGTTTTTGTTTAATATTTTAAAGTTATATAAAGAGCGATTCGATGCAATTTCGTTTTGCATTAAAATCTGATTCGTGAAGTTTGATTCGTTTCTGGCCGTGTATGCAGCCTTTTAACTCCGAATAATATGTCTGCGAGGTACGGATATTTCGATCGAGCACAGCGATCGCGCAAGAGATCGCTCTGTCGCGAGCAGGAAAAAGGGGGCCGGCGGCGATTAAGCTCAAACGCGTTTCTCTCCGAACTACGGGTACGAAAACGAGACCAGGACGTATCGATGCCCTAAAGTACACCGTGGAACGCGCATACATGTGAACGGCGCGAAAGGGAAAAATTATCATCATCCTGCGAAAACAGAGAACACGCTCGTTCGCTCGCTCGTTCGTTCGCAGATTCTGCGCGCTCGAGATAACTATGCAAATACGCTTCCTCGCTGGCTCGTACTGAGGGCTGACAACGACAAAACCCGAATTCTGACTCTGACGGCGCTAAAGAGAGAGAATAAAGATAATTCGTAGAGCGGGACTTCGGGGATGAGAGCGGAGAAGATTGAAAAAAAAAGACCAGTTTCTATCGTCTCGTATGATATTATATGGAAAGTTCGCAAGGGAAAAATGTTGAACAAACAGTAACGTTTTCAATGAAAATTTAATTATTAATTGCTAATTGTTAATATTTCTCTGATTTCTAGATTTATCTTTACTATAAAGATATAGATGTTTATATAAGATATTATATATGTATATATAATAGTTAAAACAAAAGTCAAATGGATAAAAATTTGTATTTCAAATGTAACGTAATAAATTTATATTCCAAATCTTACGTAATAAATATTACATTAAAAATTATTCTTGATAATAAAATAATCTATTTTCAACTATTCACATCTTTGAACAATGCGGGTTTCGAAGTAGGTCAGTTCGATAGAAGAATTAATTTAACTGTTTACAACTGAAACTTTAAGCTCTTATCAGAAAAAAAATCGATTTGAAGTTGAGCAAAAGATAATAAATAGCTCGATAGACATTCAATTCGTTTATTTTTCGTTTATTTTTGTTTTTCCTTCGAAAAAAACAAAATTTTTCAAACTCGAAATATATCTGCCCGAGTTAAAGTTCGTTCACCGATTCGAGTGGAAAGTCTGATACTTTCAGGTGACTCTTTCGTATGGATTTCTGACGTTACACCAGACCGGATTTCGATTCTTTTTCACGGACAGAGGGCGAAAAGATGACGGGAGACGCACGGAGTGAATTTCGCGTCGCGGGGCCAGTGGATTCTGTGCGCGGAATATGATAAATCGCGCTATAAAGCATACCCCAAGGGAGGGAAGTGGCGCACCCGCGCACCTTGTTGCTCAGCCGATGACGCATGGTGTCGCGACACCATCGCGTTTCCAGATTCGCGCATCATTTGTCAGCGGCCGAGCGACACAAAAAATTCAAAGTCCATTCTTTCTTACGTTCCCTCTATCTGCTCGCGATCGTCGATCATTCGCCAACAATGTCACTGACCGACGCGTGCCGGAAGTCTCCGATCCCTTCCTTCTCTTCTTTTTTCTTCGCTTTTTTTTTTTGCCATTGCAACCGGAGCGACAACATTTCTCACACCGTGATCGAGCGCGGAGAGGATTTATACCGCGAATTGAAAAGATCCTGGTTTGTCGGTTCTTAGGGTCTTTGCCGCGATTTTCTCAGCTTCTTCTCGTCTCTTATTTGCGTGCTTAGGAATTTAAAGATAAATGGATGATGAGTCTGTAATTGCTGTATTTTACAGTTGAAAATCTAGTTGAAAGTCTGGTTAAAAATTTACAGAATTTACAAAAGTGAATTCTAAAACAAGGAACGTAATTCTCAGTTCTAATCTCTATGATATAAAGTTGACTTAAAAAGAAAAATTGAAATTGATATTTCATTACATGACTACGTATCTGAAAAAATAATATTAGAATGAACATACATTTAATTTTACAAAACTATACGTAATTTGCGGAAAGAAATAAACTAATTTTAACTTTATGCAAAGTTCTATAAAGCAAATCTTTCCTGATAACTGAATATTATATGTCGTACTAAAGTAACAATTTATTCCACATTATGGTAAACTCGTAGAAAACTGTAAAATTCATATAATGTTAGTTTATGATTTTAAAGTCAGGATATGATTTACCGAAACAGCTCGTAATATAAATTCCGTACTTAGGAAGAATCAGATTAACATGAGGAAAATGGATGTCAGTCTAAAACGGGATATGAATATACGAGATATGAAACTGGAAACGTTTCGGATCTTTAAATCTTTCCGTTTCTTTGAATTTCTTGCATTTGTCCGAAATAAAAAAAAAAAAATTATGGAAATAGTATTTATAATATAAAAATCACTTTATCACTACATTATCCCCGAGAAGTTATCTAATATAAAGATTAAATATAATTTATGCACTACTAAAAAGAAGAAAAAATTTCGACAAATCACGTTTTAAAAGATTGAAAAGTTTAATAAAACTTTTCAACGCTATTGCTATTATCACTGATGAAGAGTTATTTAATTTTTTCGCTATATTGCAGCTTAAGGGTCGCGTAAGAATTTTCATTACAGCGCACAATGGTAATTGGCGCTTTTCGCAATCTACATGGAGAAGGATGAGAATCGTGACGGTCGACGTATCCCGCGCGCGGAGAATTTCGGTGCGTATTTCGGCGCCTAACTTTTTATACGGTGTTCTCGCGCGCGACGAAATGACGTAGTAAATCCTCGTTTCGCGAATTTAGTTCCCGTGCACGAATAATAAAGCGCGGACGTATCTTCGCTCAGCGTTTTACCGTTGCCGGCGAGTACGAATGTATTTCGAAAAACTGCTTACGCGCGTCTCGCGCTCTCCGTGAAAGTTCGCACGCGCCACACCATCGTTTTGCGCGACGACGTTGACGTCGCGACGCGGAAAATAATATCTCGACACGGAGGCAAACGCGGAATTATCACCCATTGGCCTTTTCGTTACGGAAGTACAAAAATTATCACCAAGATTTTGTAAATCGTAAATCTTTTTCTGTATTTAAACTTCGCGTTCATTACGTAAGATGTTATTTTTAACATGTTGAAGATATTGAACGCATATATATATATATATATATATATATATATATATATTATATATATATATATATATATATATATTATATATATATATATATATATATATATACATACACATATACAATTCAGTATGCATTCGTATATATAATTTTGTACATATATACATATATTGCTTACTATCTAATCGTGTGTGTATTACACAGCTTATATATATTTTGTTTCATGATGAATTTTTCTTCTCTTTTTTTCTCTTTATTAATCTTATTTATAAACTTAATTTATTATTACATAAAATATTTGCGTTGCGCGATACGCAAAAAATATAATAAAATTTGTAGCAGTATTGTTTTAACATATAATATGCCATACAATTTTTGCATATATTGGTTTAAATATATTATAAATGTTTAATGCGTCTTTCTCTTTCTCTAGTAAATATAATGAAACGTGACTTGTAAAATTAAAATCTGATTTGAGTATAAAAAATTAATCAGCAAGTAAAAATTAATCAGCAGTAAAAATTTTTAAATTATAAGCGATAGAATAAAAGGATTTCTATTAATTAAACTTTAGAAATGCAAATAATGTAGTAACAAAACTCTTCTCTTGCTCCGGTTAATATTAAATAGACTTCACTTTAATTCTCTCTCTCAATGCGATTCGCCGAGAATGGGAGGCATCGCGAATATCTGCAAATTTTTATCCAAAACAAAATACAGATATATGTTTTCTGTGCGAATAATATGTTCGTATTTTTGCGTATTACGGGAAGAATGTC